>NW_009910979.1:0-26159 GCF_000696875.1 Nestor notabilis
TGCCGGCTGGGCTTGAACCACGACAGTAAGGAAGGAAGGAAAGTTTAGAAAGGGTCTTTGCTTTGCTTTCTTATGGAAAGTAGAGGGAGAAACCATTTTATTCAGCTTTATTCTTAGGAGTCGTAATGTTGATCTGCGTATTTTGAATCATGAATGTGGCTGGGTGGAAGGATCTGACATCTGTGGTCTCTTTGACTGTATCCCCAGTGTATCCTCCCAAATTCTCCTCTTTCAACTCTTCCTTTTCATTTGTAGAAGGAGCACCTGCTGTAAGTGGAATTATGCTCTGGAGAAGCTGCCTCAGCTGATAACTCGGAACTTGTTTAAGCGTGTATATGTATGCAGAAGGTTATAGTGTAGGCTTGCAGAACTGCTGCCAAGCGGAGCTGTGTCCTCCCATGGGTAGAGGTTTCCACCCATAACCCCACTCCTCAGCGAGTCGGGTTTTGTGGCCATGTGGGTGAATTGATTCAGATAGCTTGGTGTGATGGAAACTGTATTTTTTTTTCTTTTTTTAAGGGTTTTCTGTTAAATGAGCTGAGAAGTGACCTGCTCTGCAGGTGATATGGTGAGGATGAGCTATGGGAGGGCAGGAGGGCACCATGGGGTGGGAAGGGAGACGAGACCAGCCTACATGTGGGAGCTGTGTGGGTGAACATGCACGCAGATGCTGACACGGGCGCCCGCTTGGTCTGTGCGTAGGAGCTCCTCTCTTCTGGGAAGATTCTGTTTGTGAAGCTGGACTTCTATAGCAACCATCTTTCCTTGTCAGAACTCCTGACTTTTTTTTTTAGTTTTGCTATTTAAACGTGGTGATGACACGTTAACTATCTCACAGTGACAGTCGGCAGTTATACATCTGTTTGTTTTCATTAAGTACCGTTTTTTGGAAACTTTTAGCAGTGATCCGATTAAAACACACTTAGGATGGAAAACCTGGCAGAGGTCCTCTCAGCCAAAAGCAAATTTATTTCTCCAAGCTTGTTTAAAAAAACAGGAGTGCTGGCAGGGTTGAATAGTAAATATGAGCTGTACATCTTGTTCAGTGGGCTTTTTTTGGATGCCTTGCATGAACCGAACCAATGAGTAAGTGAAACACACGTGACTGAGGGCTCTGACAGGGTTGTGGTGATGGATTAAAATCAGATGAACGAAGCTGCTGCCACCCCTGACCATCTGCCCTGCTCTTTGTTGTGCATCCCAGAACAGCAATATTTGGTCTGTTCATGAATCAGCTTTTATGAAACAGTTTTTAGTAGGGAATATTTAAGTAAGCTGAACTGGGGCTGGTTTACTTCAATATGCTTCTCCTAAATGCTTTTGGGGAACTTTCAGACTGCCCCAGCTGCCCAAAAAGGCATGCTAAAAATGGGATGTTATTTGTATTTCTGAGGCTGACTTGGTAATATGCTTGTGCTGTTTCCTTGCTTGCATCTTCTTGCTCTGCTGCTGTGTGAAAATGCAGATATGTGCCATTATGTGGTTGCTCTGCTCTGGCACTGAAGCTGATGATGTCCACAGCCCTGAGTGTTCCTGCACCATGCTTCCCTACACATCATTGCCTGCCTGAGAGTCAGCGCAGATGCTGCTCTCAGCAGTTTCTTCTCAGTGTATTTAAAATTGTGGTCCTGTTTACCACTCCAGTCCTGCAGAAACATGGTTACCTGTTAGTAAATATTTTATTTTAAGAGTAAGCTACTAATTTTTTACTTAAATATTTGTATTATAACATATGCAGTTATTGCCTAACTTGTATCTTCTTCTGCAAAGCATCTGAACTGTAATTTAGGGAAATCATTTACCTGGTTTTAGAGCAAAACTGGGTTCAAGTTGATGAGCTGAAGCAATTGCAGTGCACCACAGACCTACACTGTGTTGTGTATAATGCAATAAACAGTAATAAACAAGTGTTTGGTGTTGAAAGTCCCACGCCTCTAAGCACCGTGGGCTGCTGGGTGACCTGTTCACCTTTCCCAGGTTTGGAACAATGGCAAGTGAACAGATTGGATCAGATCTTTTTTCAGCATCATCTGTTTTCACAACTGAAGCTCCCATATGATCGTATCATATAAATTATTTAAGATGCAGAAGCTGTGTAACCAGAGTCTCCAGTAGAGGCTAAGGCTCCATCTGTTCTGCGAACCTTAAGGACTGCGCATTTCACGGCATCGTCTGTGTTGCTGGATGACATTACGAAAGTCGGGAACGTTCAAATGTGCCCCAAACTTGCTTTGTATTTGCTTCACAGTAGTGAAGACCTCACTGCATTAGCGTTGTATGCCTCAGATGCTCTTGGCTTAACTTCATTCATAGTACGTCCGTGCTGCCAAGTGCACCTTTGGCACCAGGTTTAGCATGCTTTAACAAAAGCTGGACTGTACTGTATACAATATCGAGAGAAAACATACATGATCTGAGAGGTTCTAGTGCAATATGAGTAGAAAGCAAAAAAAAATTAGGGGGGAAAAAAAAGAAATCCAGTCTTTTAGGTTCCTGTTGTACATATTCCATCTAGTTTAAATCATGTTTTCAATTTAAAATCTTATGGCTAATCAGTATTTAGTGATGCTATTCAGCAATGAGGGCAGCAGCATTTTTTGTATAACAAACCCAAATTATTCCATATGCAGGTGGTGAGGAGAATGAAGTTCTGGAAATTGAAACCTCTTTCCCAAGTTTTGATGCCACCAACCTCCTCCTGTCAAAGAGCAGGAGTTGCTTCTGAAAAGCTTTCTGAAAGAGAATTTTGCTTAGTGACATTAAATATCGACACTGTGTCCTGGTTTCTCCTAAAACCCCAGTAAAATATGTGCTCTTAGTGTGCTATATACTACTTAAATATATATAAGTATTTTCTTAAAATGTGTATGGCTTCGGGTGTAGGCTTAAGGCTTCAAATGTCATAGCTGATTAGAATAAAGTTTTGAGACTAAGGAAAGATGAAGTTTAGTCTCATAGATGAAGATTACAAACTTCTAAAGCTTAGTTTTCAGAGCTTCATTTTCTGCTCTTCAGTTTATTGGAACCCATCTTGGCGTCCTTTACTTAAGGCTGGCTGATTTCCCTTCAGTTAGAAACCAGGCAGGTTGATAAATAAAATACCTGCTGTGTAGCTCTTGTATATAGAAATTTTTAACAATAGAAACAGCCTTGTGTTCTTCTGATCCAAACCGAAAAACCCGGGTACTATGTTGCTGTTTATTCCAAGAACGATATATAAAGCCTGAATAGGTGTAGTGGTGACAGCTGGCTGGTACCATCGATGTACAGGTTGTTAGAGATTGTGTTAATGGGCTCTGTTCTGGAGAGATTTATAGTTCTCAGCTTTTGAAGAGAAGGAGAAAAACCAAGGCTAAATAAAGTAGGGCTATTCTTGTTATTTGGAAGATTTTTAGACAGAGATTTTGTTTGGCAAACCTGCCTGGCCTCATCAAAACCTTGTTTCTGTGTGTGTATGGTAGCTTGAAAGTGGAGTAATTTTGACCAGCATACTGTCATCTGTTAGGGTTCAGCATTTTGCAGCTACTGAAGATGGATTAGGCAGAGCTGATGTGGTTTTGGTGCCAAACTCATGTAGGCATTTATGGACAGCAGCTCAGGCAGTATAGAGGCTCTGGAGAAGCCTGATTTCTCTGTTGCCTGCAGAGTTATTGGTGGGGTGGGCAGGGAGTAGACACCACCCCCGTCTGAGCCCTGGGTTTGCGATGTGTTTGTATTGGGCTATGGTGATAGCCCAGGAGCTGTGCAGTAGTTGTAGGAGGTGTGCTTTCCCCCTGCCTCACCAAGAGTAGCTGAGTCGTTCAGCAGATTTATCCAGGGAGAAGAGAAGTTAAAAGGAGACAGTTAAATCTCTTTTTATGCTTTTTGACTTTATGGAATTTTTTCATTTTATGCCATGACTGTGGTTTTCTAAGCCAAATGCTGAAAATACAATGGAACATAAAAAAGCCCATACATTTAACATGGGGCAGGAAGGCCATAGAAGGAATAAATACATTTATCCTCCAGGGAATATCTTTTGCTAGTTGACTTCTCACCATTCAGATTGGGCTTCACCATCTCAAGCATACAGGCTCCTCGGCAAATCTTGTTTCCAGGAAGAGATCAGTCCTAAGAGCCTTTAGTGGCTCCCTTGAAGGGTATTGCTAACCACTAATGGCCATCCCAATTTTTCCTAATTTTAATGAAACCATCTAGTTTTTTGGTACTTCAAAAGAAAGGAAGAGTGAGGGTTTCTAAGAGCTGTGATCTCTTTTCTCTCTTTTGCCCCTGCGCTGCTGAAACAAGCCCTGTTTCCTACCTGCTCTCACATGGATCTCCCCCTGTCCCTCTGAAGCTTTGCATCAGTCAGGAAAAGAGGAAAAACAGCAAAATGAAAGTTAGTGGTTGTGTAGGACATGCTGTGCTGAGGGCTGTGACAGTGTGGGAAGAAGGGGGTTTGTCAGCTCATTACTGTGTCATCAGGGTCATCAATAAAAAGTAATGTAATTGTCACTCTTCTTTCCTTAGATTGTTTTTTTTCCATTTTCTCTCAGTTCATAATTTTGGCAAGAAATGATGTTTATGAGAAACAGCACAGAGTTAAGCACTGGTGCATGGTATATAGTTTACCTAGGCCTAGTGGAATTGCAGAAAAACAGAATTTGCAGGGAAAAATAAAAATAAAAGCTAATATAACAGATTGTGAGATGCTAGCCACTGCTGCTGTAGCAAGTATCCTTCTGCTTCGTGGCCTGCTGGTTGTCTTCTGTGCTGTTGTGAGTGCCTGTCTATTCTGGGGGAAAAATAGTTGAATTAATAGTCCAACATAGTAGAGAGTGTCTGTAGTTAAATAGTTTTGTCAGGTCTCTGTTTATTCTAATATGTTTTTTAACTGAAGAAGTAATAAACTTTCAATTAAAACTCATTAGCTGGCCCCAAACATAGTGGCCTTTTATGTAATTTTAGAGTGGTCAGGATTACTTAAAGTCAACATGGATTTATTTTTATCAAGTAAGGTGTTTTACTCCCTCTAAAATCGTGGAGATCTTTTTCTCCCAGGGCAGTTCTTTAACCCATCAGTAATTTCCTTCAAGTGGCTGAATTAGTGATAAGGTGTTTGAGAGTAAAATGTGGACCATATTAAGTTTCTCAGTTTTTCAGAAAGGCAGATGGGGAAAGCTCTGACACCTGCTTGCTGCAGTAAGAATCTGCTCCAGTAATCTAATATAAATCAAATCAGGATCAAAGCACTTCATTGATTTATTAATGGAACATAATTAGCCAGCAGTCAGTAGACTACATACAGATAAGCTACAGTACAAAACACTTAGTGTAAATTTATAAACACGTTTCTAAACGTGCTCCCCAAAAGTTCCTAATCATTAGCCCCCTCCCCAAAAGCATCCTCACCACTTGCACATGAAGCTATACTCCCATCCCGAGCAGTGTGGGAGATGTGGGTGCTGTGCCTGTGTGCACCCATCTGCCTGTCATGTCTGCCTCCCTGGGGTGAGATCTGCACCACTGCTCTCTTCCCACTGCTTTCTCCACTTTGCTATAAGAAGAAAGAAATGCATGCTGGTTTGTTTTTTTGTTTGTTTGTTTGTTTGGGTTTTCTTATAATTCTTTTCAAGATGATTTCCTTCTTTGTTTCAAAAGTGTCTGAGTAGTTCCCTGGTTGCTGTTTGATCTGGCTGATGGTCATCCTCGTCATTCTTGGAACTGCTTTTTCTGGAGATGATATTAAACCCTAGCCATGGGATTACCTTGAGAAAACAGACTTTCTTAGTCATAACTTAATGTACCAAGCAGCATGATAAAGACATGGCTGCGCATCTCCCCACTTACCTCCATTCACTTTGTGGTTCTATCCATTTCTGTTATTTGCTAAGCAGCCTTTCCCTTTAAAAAAAGGACACAAGAATGGATGAGAAAACACTTGCAGTTTTTCCTTTATTATAACTCACCTTAAGAGAAGATATACTATTTTCATTTAAAAGATGAAGAAATACTAATTCAAGTCCATAGCTGGTTTCCTCTGGGTAAATAGGCAGTTTGTCTATGGTAATTTCAGAGTTATGGATCACACAGATACATTTTTTGGTATTTTGTTTGGTTCAGTTGGCATAATCTGACAGGCCACATCTCCAGTCTCTCATTATGTTTGAAGCCAAAGTATGGATATCAGTTTATATTCTGGCATGTTAAACAGATATTTTTCTTTGCAGGTTTTGGATCTATTGCCAATTTACCTGCCTGTTTCTGTGTTTGAAGTCATTGATGATGGGAAGCCTGGTACCTAAATTCGCAGAGTATTTAGCCAGTGCTGCACGTTGTGCATTGACAAGATTGTGTGAAAAATGACCACAACAGAAGTGAGGGTAGAGAAAAACATACTTATAAAAAAGCGTTCAGTGTAGGTTTTCCAGCACAAAATGCGTGTGTGTGCTGGTCTGGAGATGGGCAGCGAAGTAGGTACTTGTGAGAAGTACTTTTTTTCTGTACGTGTGCTGGCTGCATGGGTGTCCTTCAAGTGCACAGTAAAACTAAAACATTCAATTCAGGTCAAGGAATGTGTCAGTCAATGTCCAAGAGGGACGGGGTTGAGGTTGTCTAATGAAGATTTCAGTAGGGCCCATGTGGCAGTTAATCATATTGTTGGCATGATTCCTTAAGCTCCTAATATTCTTGAAACCTGATACTATTCTTAGCATTCTTACACTTTTCTTTATATTTTGTAATAAATTCTAGAGGCTAATCTGTATGAGTTTTTATTATTATTTACCATTTTATATTTTGTATTTTTGGATTTCTGTGATCTTTTTTAACAAGCTTGCATGTCTTTGTAGCTTTTTCCTTTTGTACTTTGTGGTGGTCATTCACCTCTCTTGTAAAAATTTTCTTCTATTTGATCTGGGCTCAAAACTGTCTCAAGAGTAAACTCATCACCCTTTTAAAGAATATAGTAAATATATTTTGAATTGGTAGGTACTTCTTTTAATTATAATTTTGTGGTTAAGTCAGCACTACTTAAAACACAGGTTACTACTGTCTTGTAGTTTCTTTTTATTCTCTCTGATGCAAATACCACTAGCTGATGCTTTTTCAGAAAACATGCAACCACAAAATATGTGGAAGAGATATCTGAAATATTGACTCTGGTTATTGAGTTTTTAAAGAAATAGTTTACAGACAATTAACTATGACTACCAGTAATTTTTTGAAGTGTTATGTTGTTTTGACTGCATACCTAATGATGTTTCAATAGATGTCAGTTCTTATGGAAATGTAAGAATTAGAGATGAGGGTGGATTTTTTTCAACAGCACAAAGGATAATTGGGGGTCTGACTCATATCAAAAGTTAATGCAAGTTGAGTACCAAGCCCTTTTTGTGCCTCCAAATGTCTCGTTCAGAAAGATAACTAGTTAGTTCTCCCACTCTTAAGGCCCAGTAATAGTCATGTGTACATTTAATATTAATTTCTATATATATTTTTTTTTAGCATTTTTTCGACGTTAAATATATGTGAGTTGGCTGGAGTGAGTGACACTTTTGTGTGTGTGGAGTAAGATGTGTCTCTCGTGGGTGTTGGCAGGAGATGATGGGTACAGTAAGTAATGCCTAGGTATTTTAAAATCATTAGTGGGAATGTCAAGTTGAAGAGGTACTCTTGGTAGGCTTCTTTCATCTAACTACAGTCTTTTCATAGCAGGCTTAACATTTTGATAGCCAGGTGTGTCAAAACTGATCAGCTGCAAAATTAGTATTTGCATATGTTTTTTTGAAAACAATGTTACCTAACTTTTTTTTTAAGTAGCGGTGTTATAATTATTTAGCAAAGGAACCCTCTGCTGACAGTAAAAGGGAAAGCCAGATATCAATTCTCAGGCACAAAGCCATTATAAATGACATTTATTGTTATTATATGGACTATTTTTTGGACTTCATTATTTTTTTTCCTGATGCCTATCAGGGTTTACTGTGTTGTTCTTTGCTCTTCGTCAGTAACCAAGATCAGCAGCCAAGATGGAATCTCATTTGGCCAAGTGGGCAAATAATATTTCCTCTTTTGAGCTGTAGAACCACTTCTTCTAGTGGAAACCGTGGCTCTGATTCAGCATTTGAGTCAGTGGAAATTTTCCACTGACTTTATGAGATTTTCGTAGGGGAAAAAAAAACAAACAAAAAAAACCCCCACCACAAATCCAGACACGGCTTCTAATAAATGATGTCCCAATGGACAGGTTGATTGCTGGAAAACATTAATCAGATAAATGCTTCTTCGTAGCTTCTCCTTTGGTGTAAGGCCAGAATATGATGTGTGTAAGAATGAATGTATGTTTCTTACTGACCTTGTGCAAATCTTGATTTCCCCTTTCTATGAATAAGACCAAGAGAGTAGTAGGAGCAGAGAGCAGTCCTGTAGTCCCACTAAGGCTGTCCTTGTCCCCAGCACTGGCTGTGCTAGCTGCATGGGAAAACTGTGTACTAAAAGGGCAAATATAGAGACTTTCTTGCATCTTTGTCTACTTCTGACAGTTTGAAGCTTCAGGAAACCCTGAGCTGGAGATGGTGCCTGCACTTTAGCAGTTAATAACATTAATAACCCCAATGGACTTTTTGCCATGAATTTATCTAAGTTACTATGTGAAACAATTTGTACTTCTGTCATCCCCTTTTGAATGAAAGCCTTAATAATCCTTGTTACACTTCTCTGGACTTTTCCTGATTTTACTGTCCTTTTCTGAAATGGGCACTAGGACTACGTGCAGTCTTCCAAATGGGAGTGCAGTATCCCACATACCATCCCCTTCCCAGGGATGCTTTGGGCTCTGGTATTTCCTGATATCCTGGTGTCTCTCTCATCAGAAATGAATGTTTTGTGTTTTCAGACAGCTCTTCAAATGACTCCAATATCTCTTTTTGAAGTGTTACTAATTACAGAGCGTGTTACTAGTTGTACGTAGTTATGGCTGTGTCTTCTCTAATTAAAGGAATTAGATTGCTGCTGGGTGCAAACAAAAGTCAGGGAATTTGGTAATGTCCTGCTTTATGTAGTCAATAGCTACACTCTTATCTATGGGGTTTCTGGCTCCTTCAAAGACTGTATTTTTGAAATGTGGCTTTTTTTATAAAACTTGTGTTGACACTTCTGCACTATAGTTATGTGTATCTATTTATTCCATTGATATTATAGCTTCTGCCAGTTTAAATATTTAAATGTTACAGTTCTTGCTTTACAATAATATTTGCTATAAAATATGCTTTTTCTGATTTGGAGAAAAAAATAATATTTTTGCTAACAGTTCTTGATACCATTTAATAAAAATAACTAAGGTTTTTCCTGTACTTTTGTTAATGTCTGCTGGAGTTAACCTTGTTTTGATATTTCTGTAGGAAGTATTTGAAGTGTTTCTTCTTGAAAACCTGAAGCTATCAGTGGCACTGAATGAACCAGAGACTTTTTTTTCCCTGTTTTTTTTTTAGCTGGGATAGCAATCAAAAGCAGCAAAACCAGCTCTAAAACTTGGTTTAGTAAGGCTTTAACAATGTTGCTCTAAATGCTCTGCCGTTTTCAGAGCCAGGCAAGCAGCTCTGGAATGGTAGAAACTCTGCTGCAAGACTTGGAGGTGGGAAATAAAAAGAGAAATTGTCTCCCCTGAGGAATTGGTGAGCCTGCTGGGAATGCTGTATAGAGCCCAGGGAAAGGTAATGATAAATAGACTGTTAATGTCTTGGTTGCAGGCTGGGGGACCTGATAGAGGTCTTTAATTTTTGACATCTACAGGGATGTCTTCTTTTGATTATAATTAGAATTGTAGGGATTTCGCTGCTATAAAAAGATGAAAGAAGAAACTGTTAGAAAAACAGGTAGCACCAGTGTGAGACTGACTTTTGTGTTTCTTGAAGTGCTGTAAGCCATGCAAAGCTTTAAAAATCTTGGTAGCAGCATACATGGGCAGCTGTGTAGTCCAGATCAATTTTTCCTGTCCCTGTTTCTGTAGCAGTGATAAGGGGAGTTGAAAGAGTAGCTGAGGCTGTTGTTTCCACTTTTCTGTAAAGTTTACATGAGAGCGGTAGTTTTTATTTTCCCCCCTCTTCCTTTTGGCCATATAAAGCTTGCTTTGATTAACTTTCCAATTGTAAGCAAACTGAGTATGTACTGGTTTTGTTGTTATATGCCACTGAAACAAAAATAAAATTATTATTTATTAGAATGTAATATTTTATTATTATTTTACAGAAATAATCCCACTAGTAAAGACCTAAGCCAAAATGGTGACCTGAAATTTAGACTTGTTTGGTTGCTGCAGCCTAAAGCTGGAGTCCTCCAGGACTGTTTAGGTAGTTTGAAGGCACGCCATGTGCTCTTCCTCAATATTAATTTAAACTACTTGTAACTTGCCACACTGTCATTTTCATTTCACCATTCTCTTCTTTGGGGAATTGGTTATTTTTTCCCTGCATCTCTCTCTCTGGTTCTGCCTCAGATATGTACTTGGCTACTTACTGTCAAATTACATGCTTAAGAGGTGAAAAGAAAACTCTTAAAATCAACTCTGCTATGGACCTTTTCCCGACCTTGCTGTGTAATGCCCATCTGTTGACCAGATTTATGGAATGAATGATGAAAGATACCCTGTGGGATGTGTAAAGCTATTGAAAAATATTTTTTTCTCTTTCTCCTTATTGTAATAATAAAAGATAGATCATTAAACCTGTTTTATAAACGTGAATGAGCTAGAAAATATTATGACAATGAAAGTTACTAAAGATACAGAAATGAAATTTTAAGATGAGATTTATCTTCTTACTCTAATTTGTACTCCTGCTGTACTGTAAATGTAATAACCATCAAAATGAAAAATGCAACAGATTGATAATACCATTGAGTTTTAATTAAACCACTGAATTGAAAAGGGCCCAGATGGATAACTGGAAAATGTAGTTATAAGCCCGGTATGAAAAATGCAAGATTGCTAGTGATATGTCTTATAAATAAATGCTATGCCAAAAATAACCTCATTTTTAGAACATCTTCCTAAAATTAATCATGGAAGTTTCTAAAACAGATGGTTTCTAGATTTTATTTAATTTTGCTGCCAAACACTTATTACCTTAGATCAGGAATTGTGCTTTTAGAAATCTCTGTTCAAGAGTCTTGTCCAGGACTGCAGTGTTGCAGGAAATACAGTAGTGCAAAGGCATGTGAAAGCTCAAATTTGTAAAATCATGGTTCAGCCTACTTAAGTGTTTAAATTGCATTAATTTGGCACAAGATGCTTAACACACAAAATGATTTGACATGAGATAACGGTAAGTACTACTAAAATAAAATTGCATTTTTTACTGATGAGTTTTTTTCAAATTATACTGTAAGTGGAGATTCTTAATCAAAAGGTAGCTACAGAGACTTTCTTGCTTCCTTTCTTGCCAGATTTTCTCAGGTAATATTTTTGTCACTAAACAAGCTGGTGTGTGTGTCTTCATGCGTAAGTGTCTGTGGACAAGTGAGTACAAAACCCCACAAGTTTTCTCAATTTTGTTTTCTGATAAAGTCTTCTGAAGTTATTGTCAAAGGGAATCTTCATCTTCAAGTTATTTTGTAGCTATCTGAAAGTAAAAAAGCAGTAGTCAAATTAAATTAGCTGTGATCAAATCCTAAAATTAGCATAGAAAGTTGCACAAATCAATATCTTGTTACCTTCAAAGCTTGTTATCTGTACCTTTTCATGAATTAATTCTAGAAACTTTATGCTAAATGATGTAAAAATTGATCTAAAGCTTGAAAAACATTGGTGATCAATAATTTTCTTCTAGTCTGAGAGAAATTCATTAAATTCTATAGGTATTACATTGCCAGATATTCTTACTGAGTTCTGTTCTAATCACTACATTATTCTTGACTGAGAACACATTAGCTGTAAAAATTCATGAAA
Source organism: Nestor notabilis (assembly GCF_000696875.1). Classification (NCBI taxonomy): domain Eukaryota; kingdom Metazoa; phylum Chordata; class Aves; order Psittaciformes; family Psittacidae; genus Nestor; species Nestor notabilis. Next base: position 11,924 of record NW_009910979.1, read on the forward strand.
CGAGAAACAGAACACTATAAAGATTTTCTCTGGGTATTGTCAGTAATGAGTTGTGCAGAAAAGTGGAACACATTCTCATCGCCAGTGAAGATATGTTTATGTCTAGTATTGTTTTACACTTAAGTGTGGATAACCACATTTTTATTTTTTTTAATCATTATGTAAAGAAATTATTTCCTGATAAATTTGGAAGAACCATTACCTTTATATGTCTGTATTTTCTGCCAGAATGATTTAACTTGCCTTTTCTGTGCCCACATATATTTCATATAACAGATTTTGGGCAAGAATGATGTGGTTCGACATATCATTCAGAGAATTGGTTGAAAAAGTAACTTTTACTTCCTTGGCTTTTACTATGGTGATCACTGGCATAACTGTAGCAGGGTGCTAGTGGTGATTGAAGGGACACCTTTTTGGGCCAAGTCACCTGTTTCAGCTGTTGCATACCAAATCCTTTGGCAAGCTGGTTTTTAAACTAATTTTATTTCCTGGCACTATGGCTGTGTCAGTCTGTTCTTCTTTACAGCTGTTTAGACCTGGGATATCATTCCTTTGCTGATCAGCAGAGATGCACTCTGGTCCAAATTAAACTGGCTTTAGGAAACCCTCTGGCTTGATACAGCTCTGGTGAGCATGTACATATGTGTGTGCTCCAAGGAAAATCCCCCCTTGTATTATAATTTCCCTGCTCTGTTTTGCAGATTGCCAGATGTTTCTGCTATTGCAATGTCTGCCCTTTTACCTTTCTTTCCTATTCCTTTTTGGAGTTGGGCATACTTTGGCTTCCTTAAGGATGTCACCCAGAATGAAAAATAGGAGTCGTTGATATTCATGTAAGTCACTTCACTACTACTTCAGCTTATTCTTATGATTCAGGCGAGCCTACACATTATGTAAATCGAATAGCAAATATGACATCCTATTGACAACATGGGAAAAATATGATCTTAGAAAAAAGTGAAAAGCATCTGTTTGATGCTGAATAATAAATAATTGAAACTGACTGAATTGTCAGAAAATACTAGTTAATAAATTTTGACTGATGTGTAGCACTATTGTAACAGAGAATTTTTTTTTTCTGTATCCTGTGTCATAGAATACACACATAAATGTAAAGTTACCATTTAAAGCACATGTATTAAAAAACCCCTAATATGATACTATGCTCACACATGTGTGCTGGTTAACTATACGTGTTATATACCTTTAGAGCAGTTCATATAATCTTCGTGGAGAATAATATACATTGGTGTAATATAAACTTTCTCTTTTCCTGAATCTCATATGTGTTTGTTTATAGGAGAGTTGCAATGTGAGTATAGGTATTGCTAATTCTTTGAGCAAATCTGATTGAGGTTCTATGAAGCCCAGATAATGCTTGTTATCTCTGTGTCAAATTTTGAGCAGTCAGACTTCAATTATTACGAGAAGTGGACTTCTTTTTTATATCAGGGTTTCCAATGGATCTGCGTCAGCAGAAATGAAGAAACAAAATTTACATTCTCTATTATTGGAATCAGTCTTATGAAGTAAAACATTGCCATCTGTTAGCAGTTTTATACTCAAAGTGTCCCTGATAAGGCAAAGCGGGATGCCCAGTGTGCTAAAACCGTTGTCTTGGGGAAGCCTTCACTAACATTTTCCAAAAGTGCCTTTTATGACCCAAAGCATTTCAGTACCTAGGAATTGAAACCTGTGCAGTTATGTATTTCAGAATATTTGTGCTACGTTTATTCCATAAACCAAACAAAATTTATGCTTAAGGTGCAGTGACTTTAAAATTTTTTAATTAAAATCCTAGTTTTGTAACAGCTCAGTCTCACAAATGTGTTTTTCAAAGATGCTCACAGCTTGTTTCATGCAGCTGTGTGAGTAGAAGGCAGGCTGCAAAATCCAGTCTGTCAGCATTTCACTCCAGCAGATCTCGATAGCCCTATCTGTAAATGAAATGGTTTCTAAGGGGAGATCCGAGGTGCCAGCTGTAATCTGCCTCCTATCATTCCTTTTGTAACTTCAAATTAATCATGTTTTCAGTTTCCCAGTGGCTAAAGTGCTAAAACTTTGATAGTATATATGCAGTATACAAAAACTGAAAATGTATTATTAGGCTGATACTTTAGAGACTCATCCCCATTTGAAACTAAAGTCCATGGTGATTGAATTAGTTTTACCAAAGCTCTAGTTGTATGTTAACCTGAGCCAAAAGTTTGACAAGATGTGTTAAAAAACCTCCCACAATCCTAATTACCCTGTAATTCTAACAGTGTTATGGAAAGTATTTTCAAATTTAGATTCTCTTACCATGTTTACTCATCCCAGTGCAGGTTCACCGATGCATCATCATACCTTTGCCCTCGTTAATTTATGCAAACATGGCTTTGAAGTATGTTTTTAGGGAATGAAAGTTGTTAGAGCTTGGCAGTTTAAATAATGTTTACTGATTTACTGACATTAGTGTTAAATGTTCATATATTATAGTAAAAAAATAGTTTTCTCATGCATACTGTGTGGACCTTTTTTCTTAGTGTGGGAGCACATCACCCCATCTGCCTTGCTGGGGGTGGGTGCCAGGGTGTTTTGGGGTCTGCTTGTCACCACTTCAGTGCTGCATGCTTCAGGAGGGAGTTTAGTTTTCTTTCTTTCTTTCTTTATTTATTTAATGAATTTATTTTTAGTTGTGAGGAATGAGGGAGAGAGGGCCCCCGTGTATCTAACCCACCTCTGACACAAGCACATCTCCCTGGTTTCAGGTGCTTGTGATAAGGTGGCTGGGTAGAGATGTCCATCTCTCCCCTGGTTTGCCATGCTGAAGGAGAGGAGCCTCTTTTCATGTTGGAGCTCAATCAAATCACCCATCTCACTGTACTGTCATATTTGCCTCATAAAGCAGTCTGTGAAACTTAACTGATACCTTCCAAGTGATACTGATGTGGAAATAATTGCACATTTTTTTTCACATCTTTAATACTTCTACTGAATCTCCCTGTAAATCTGAATCTACTCATGCTACGTTCTTTCAGCTGGAGGAATAATTTGGAATTAAAGGATAGTAAAATATATTCTTGAGTTTTTGACTTTCAGGGGACTAGTGTGTGCATCTGTGTAGTAGTGAGGTGTTTAATACAAATATTGTGTTACAAACTTGTAAAATTGTTTTTTCACGACCGTGAGAAAATGATGGAAATGGCTACAGCAGGATGCTGCCTGCTGGGATGCAGTTTCTTTTGATATAACCCATAGTTCAGTAATTTTGCAAGAATTTTGTAATGAAAGCACATTCTATCATTTTTGTCTCTGTTCCCATGGCATTTAAACCCAGGAAATAAAGGAGGAATTTAGTCCTCCATACTTCAGAGATGTGTGAACTGTCTGTTGAACCACTGCCTGAAGAGTATTAATTGCCTTTAGGAGGAGTAAAATAACTGGTTCTCTGAGTGTGATATTTTTACTGTTCTACCCATGGACTTCCAAAGCCATTGGTATTTGTTAATTCATATATAAAGCAGGTTCCCTATCTGATTTTTTTTTTTTTGACAACCTGTCTAGTCAAAGATAAAATCAAATGCAAAATAACTGTACAGTGAAGTACGGGAAACTTTTATGTACAGTAAGATTTACTGAAAAAAGTAGTGATAGGCTTAATAAAAAGGACTTGATGATAAGCAACATGTAGTCTGTGATACATATGAGGGAAGGAGATAAAAAAGTAGTAGATTGTAAAATAGTCTAAAGAGGGCTTTTTCTGCATTGTGAGGAACAGCTGGGCTTTGCATGCTTCAGGGCTCCTAATCACCTTACTCAGAGCTTTAGATCAAGGGAATTGTTTTTGGAGAGATCCAGCTCCATAATGCAGACATCCTAAGGCTAGTCCCCCATTCTGAGATGCACTTATCTCCCAGTGCAGACCTTGTTCCAGGCATGGGACTGGGGCTGATAGTGCACCCTTCACAGACATCACCAGGTCAACATGCTGCTGCCATGGTGTGAGTAGTTGCCTGTGGAGTACTGGAAGTAGGACCAGGGCAGTCCTCCAGCAGCAGGAGATTATTATTATTAATTGTGCTGTAGCAGCTGGTTTAAGCTACTACAAACTCTTGTTGTGTGGTAGGGCCTGTACTCATACAAGTATGGTGGCAGATACATGATCTTGTATATCTGGATGCAGGGAGCAGAGTATGGAAGGTCCTGGAGGTTCTTCCCTTCATGGTAAAGGAAGCTTTGAACAGAGGTGGGTATTTTTAGCATATGCAGCGCATTTCTCTAGAGAATCAAAGTTCTCTGACATTGCAAAATAAAATGTCTCTTTTTTTTTTTTTTTTTTTTAAGACTGGAGCAGCATATAGAAGATTATTTGTTTTATGCAAAATTTTCCTCAAAGCGGGATGTGGCGAAGTATTTGCACTAACTTTCCATATGTAGCAAACTTTTATAAACTGTGACCAGTCTATTTCAAATTGTGCATTTATAAATTCAGTGGTTTGTATAATGCAGTTTGTTAAAGAAATACACCTGACTTTTTTTCCCCTCTCTGCACTGTAATGTTTCACGTAGGGTGTTAACACATGGCATTTGGTTATTTTTTGCCAAACATTCAGTTTTTGGGAAAGAAAGCAACCATGTCTAATAAAAGAAACTGAGTGCTTCAGGTTGAAGTTCGTAACAGAAGTGTCTGACTGCCTAAAGGGAAGCAACATTGGGCCATGGAATTAGCATGAAAAAGCTGTAATTACATCTGTTGAATTTGAAGATTAGAATCATAGAATAGTGAGGGTTGGAAAGGACCTTAAGATCATCTACTTCCACCCCCCCTGCCATGAGCAGGGACACCTCACACTAAATTATGTCGCCCAAGGCTCTGTCCAACCTGGCCTTGAACACCTCCAGGGATGGAGCATTCACAACTTCCTTGGGCAACCTATTCCAGTGCCTCACCACCCTCACTGTGAAGAACTACTTCCTTATATCTAACCTAAAGTTCCCCTGTTTAAGTTTAAACCTATTACCCGTTGTCCTACCACTGCAGTCCCTAATGAAGAGATAGCCCCCCTGCAGATGCTGGAAGGCTGCTATAAGGTCTCCACGCAGCCTTCTCTTCTCCAGGCTGAACAGCCCCAACTTTCTCAGCCTGTCTTCATAAGGGAGGTGCTCCAGTCCTCTTATCATCCTTGTGGCCCTCCTCTGGACTTGCTCCAACAGCTCCATGTCCTTTTCATGTTGAGGACACCAGAACTGTACGCAGTACTCCAAGTGAGGCCTCAGGAGAGCAGAGTAGAGGGGCAGGATCACCTCCTTCGACCTGCTGGTCACGCTTCTTTGTATGCAGCCCAGGATATGGTTGGCTTTCTGGGCTGCAAGCACACACTGAAGCCAGCTCATGTTCAGTTTCACATCAACCAACACCCCTAAGTTCTTCTCTGCAGTGCTGATCTGAATCCCTTCTCTGCCCAGCCTCTAGCTGTGCCATCCAGCCAGTTCTTTATCCACCGAGTGGTCCATCCATCAAATTGATGTCTCTCCAATTTAGAGACAAGGATGTTGTGTGGGACAGTGTCGAATGCTCTGCACAAGTCCAGGTAGATGATGTCAACTGCTCTGCCGCTGTCCATCAGTTCTGTAGCCCCATCATAGAAGGCCACCAAATTGGTCAGGCAGGATTTCCCCTTAGTGAAACCATGCTGGCTGTCACCAACCACCTCGCTGTTTTTCATGTGCCCTAGCATTCTTTCCAGGAGAATCTGCTCCAAGATTTTGCTGGGCACAGAGGTGAGACTGACTGGTCTGTAGTTACGTGGGTCTTCCACCTTCCCCTTCTTGAAAATGGGGATTATATTTCCCTTCTTCCAGTCATCAGGAACTTCACCTGACTGCCATGATTTTTCAACTATGATGGACAGTGGCTTAGCAACTTCGTTCGCCAGCTCCTTCAGGAGCCATGGATGGATTTCATCAGGTCCCATGGATGACCTTGGGCTACCCAGTCCAGTGCCTTATCACCCTCACAGGAAAGAACTTCTTGCTTATATCTAACCTAAACTTTGAGTTGTTAACTCAAAATCCAGTGGGTTTTTTTTTTTCCACCTAATTTACAAAAACTATATGGAGAATCCTCCTTTCATCTTCTTTTTGGTTCCCTCCCATCAGCATCATCACAGTTTTGCTCCATTTAGTTCTTAAGTTATTCTGGTCTCTCTTGCTTCCCTGTATCTATAGTTAAAACATACAGAAGTTCTTTATTACTGCTTTTATGGATCCTATTTTTGCACTGTAGCAGTTTGATTTTCAAATATTCAAGGAGTCATATGCACCCCAGACAATCTCTTCCTCATTTTCATTTTGTCTTCCAGTCACTACAATAATGAAAGATTTAGAAAATGCCTCTCCAGCAGCATAAGCCATCAAATCCAAAGATGTAAACAGATAACAGTTTTACCTACCATCAGCTTTGCCTGCTTTACCAACATACTATTTACACCAGGCTTTGGAAATCGTTGGGTTGATTGATACAGCAATAAAAGGGCATTTAATAGCAACCAAGATAAAAAGCTTTGCCTAACACTCTTTGTCATGTGATAATGATCCTCACAACATTCAAGACCTCTTTAAATGATGAAAATATAATACATAAAAATGCTGTCTTTCTTACAAAACTCTCCACACTTTGAAAACTGCTGCTAGAGAGGAAGAATTAAAAAAAGAAAAGTTCCTATTTCCTTTTACGACAGCTGTCATTGCAAGAAAATTTAGAATTGAGTGGAATCAGAGGAAAATGGACTTAAAAAGCACCTATCTTTGGGGATGGAGTAATTTCATACTATGTACTGTTCAGAAAGGTTAAACTGCAATCAAAATAAGATAGTCACTTCGTATTGTCTGATCTCTTGATTAATTTTAAGTGTAAGTTTGTTTGAGCAACACAACAATTACTTTGCCATAAATATTTTCAAGGAACTGTCTAAAGTTAGATGACTGGTGTATGTTGCAAATTGAGTCTGAGTTTATTTTTATTAGGAATTCCATCCCCCATAGTCAAGAACAAATTTTCGTCACTTAGAAATCTGTTCCCTTGGTGTGGAAAGGAGAAGCCCTCATACCTCTCTTCTTCACTGGAGTAGGAGAGGGCCTTGGCTCATGCCGACTTCTGCCAAAGCCAGTGAGAAACTTTACACAGTACTATTGAGTTTATAGCAATCACTTGCTTGAAGGAAACCAGGAGTATGCACAGTGTTGGTACTGGGAAAGGGGAAATGTATTCAGGCTGAAAAGCATGTTATGTACTTTTTTTCAGCTAAAGGAAATGGGTGCAAAAAAAGATGTGGGTGGCTGAAGTTTATGTTGAGGCAGGCAGCGAGGTCTTCAGGTTCAGGCAGTTAGCTGCAGCCATGACCATGAAGGACCTTCTTCCCTGGGTCATTCAGTTAAAATGAAGTATTTGTTACTCTGTACTGAAATGTACTTCATGTTGAAGATCTGAGAATGAGTTAGGAGTTGCTGTGTCTTACGAACACATTATAGGGTGTACTAAAATATTGAATGTAGGATTTAAGAGATTATGTGTATAAAGTTAAAAGGAATCAATTTAAGACAGTGAGTTGAAGATACTGCTATACTGGTGCACCCAGTTGATTTCTGTTGGCGTAATATTTCTTGCAAGATTGGGACAGTGCCATTTAGAAATGCTTCAATTTCAATGTACTTTTTTTGACGGTCAAAGAGAGACTAAGAATAGCACTGCTAGGGCAGGACTATGGATGAAATCTCTGCTATTTAATTAGAAGCTTAATATTTGGTGTGGATGGATAGCGGAGAGATTGCAGATGGTGAAAATTGTGTTTGAAACCCAAATTCTAGGTTATCTGGTAGTTGGGTTTTTGCTGAGAAGAGTATTCACAATGGAAGACATGTGCATGCTTTTCTTTTTTAACCTGATCTACCATCTTGTACTGAACTAAATCTTTTCCTGTCTGTCCCCAAGAACCTTCCAGTTTTCAGTATTTTGTGCCTCAATGGACCATTTCAGCATCTACTTCTCAGGAATAGCTAAAGGCTTAAAACCATTTCAGGTAATTAATGGGATATGCCTCCTTAAAAGTAAGGATTTACATGTTTAATGCCTACAAAATAGTTTTAAAAATTCTGCCCTAAATCAGGACTGACTTAAAGGTACAGATTCCTACTGAAACAGCAGGGAAAATTCAGGGATACACAGAAAGACCAGCTTTAACCTCACTTATATCCGTATCAGTGAAAGAGGAGCTTCTCTGGGGAGAAGGTCCACAAATGGGCATGACCTGGTTGCTCCCAGTTTGCTGATGAAGAAACCTAGTGCATATGGAGTACCCACCTCATTGTCCTAGCTAGTACTGTTTTGCTCTTGCAGAAATATCACAAGTATCTCTTACAAGCTTGTCTTTAGGTCATGACACCTAGCCAATAAAAACTAGTTATGGGTGATTCCTCCTCCGCACATATGTGCATTCTCGCATAAGCCAGTTCGCAGAAAATAAGTAAAATAAGTACTGTGAAATTGCAGGGCTGTAGTAGGATGCAAGTGTGGGACATCTAAACATAACATTTTGCCTTTCGAAAACACTAGTTCGTTTTGGTTTCTATGCTAGCCACTAATAAAAGGTGATCAAGTGATTTCCATTTCATAGGGAATGTGTTTTATGCCCAAATGTGGGTTTGAAAAAGACTTTTCGCTTTGAACTTATATTTTTGGAATTGAGTATCCAACCAGAAGGAAAAAAACCATAAGGTTAATGCTTAATTGGCATGGAGTCATACTGCTGGCATGGAATTTTCTTTCTTTATCTTAAAAATACAGATATATCTAAGTATTCCATTGACTTTCACAGGCATTAACTCAAGCTATATAGTATTCCATTTTGCTATGAAATCGTATTCTAGTTTGAAACTGGTGCCAGTCATGTAAAAAAAAAAAACAAACCCCAAAACAATAAAAACCCCTTACTTGCTGTTAAAATATCTGCCATAGAAAATTACCTGATGCATGAGGTCTGAAGTGTGTACCCTCTTCCTAGATGTCTTTATGTATGTATATATATTTTGCTAATTTATTAGTGCTGAAATAGTTAGTCACTAAATAACATAATAATTTGTTGCAGTTCATAATTTGAAAATGTTGTAATTAACAACACAACAGTGGTTTCTCCAGATGCTGTTGCCAATGCATGGATTTGTTGGACTTATTAGCTGTGGCAAATAAATTGACAAACACAAGCAGTGCTAATTTATTAGTGGAAGTCTTTGCTTCAGAATTCTTTTTTTGTGGGGTTTTTTTTGGTTTTTTTTTTTTTTGTTTTGTTTTGTTTTTTGTTTTTTGTTTTTTTTTTTTTCCAGACAAGCAGAAGTATTTGAAATTAATAACTATTCAGTATATTGCAAACTACAGTTTGCAATTTTACTATTCTGTAAAACTGAGGTGCCCTGTCTTGGGTGTCTAGCAGGGCTAGAGAGTTTAAGCATCACTGCCTTGAGCTAAGTGGTCTTGATGGCTCTAATATTCTTTTTAAAGAAGAGAAATAAAAATCAGCAAACATACAATTTGAAAGGAAGTGGTTCCCCATCCTTCTCTACCCATCCCTGTTATCCCTCAAAGAGCCACCAGGCTGAATAGTTCAAACTCATATTCTGGGAGAATACTGAGTGCTGCTGTACTCAGCGGGGAAAAAACCCCCGAATTTGGCAATCTGTGAATTAGCAGGGGGAATGGGAAATTGTTGTCATTTCAATTCTTAAGTTGTCACTGGAAAATAGGATTAGAGGAGGAAGGATTTCTCTAAGCCTCGGGAGAAAAGCTATTGCAGTGGGATATTGACACTCTGAAGAACAACTGCATATATTCTGTGCAATTAAGCATACTTAGGAAAATAGTTCACTGCCAGTCACAGTTTAGTGTTATATTTCTCCTGCGGAATTCATATGAACGATCAGAGGAAGCTGATTTATATTGAAGGCAACCTTGTTCCACTCTGCCTTTGGTGATTCTCCTCCTTGGTTCCCATTTGGTAGCTAATTGCAGTGAAGGTGTCCTGGCTCCAAGCTTCCGCTGCCTGTACCTGCTGTCCTGAACCCATGGTGTAAATTCTTCTCTGGTGTAAATATCCCAGCACTCGTGTGCTGCTTTTTATGCATGGTGTAGATGTCTGGAGAAAGAGGCTGTTTGCTTCAGCTAATGCCAGCTAGTGTTTTCCTTGTCTGCCTTTTCTTCCTCTACAGACAATTTTCTTAGGTCTGTGTTAGTTAAGAACATGTAAGGTATCTTCTTTAGAACTAGGGTTTTCTTAAGTTAGTTTCTCTCCAGGTTTTTTATGACATAGCAGATACTGGATCTTATTCAGTGTGACTACAAAATGCTTAAATAGATGAGAAAACAGTGTAAGTAATAGTGGAACTTGGGCTATATTGTTTGAAACAGCTGTGTAAACAGCCATCTGATATAGATTGACTTGATAAAGATTTATTACTCAAAATCCATCATTTTTAGAACACTAATATTATCTTGGTTAAATGCAAGATGTTAAATCAAAAGGCACTCTTAAGGGAAAGCAAATGGGACTAAAACAGTGCCAGTGATGAGATGTTCTTGGAGTGATTACTTGGGTTCTCAGGGGAAACTGTGAAATGGAAATAAATCACATTCTGGCACCCATCAGCGTGCTATGTATTACTTTTCTTAAGCAGGTCTTGGGGTAAAGAGCATACTAAAACCTGAAAGGCTCTTGTCTGGGCAGAGAAAGAAAAGGAACACCTTTAGGATGACAATAGAGAGAGAATGACAGAATGGGAAAGGGAATAATTCGTTTTACGAGCTCCGAGATGGAGGTATTCTAAAAATATATAAAAGAACAGGATGAGGTCTATGTACACGGAATGCATTCATAAAGAATTCTTACTGTTTTTACCCTCCAATGTTCATGTTAATACCTTTGGGTGAAAGAACAAATAATTATTTGTGTTGTGGAGAAATGGTTTTTAGACTCGTTTTAATAGGAAGTGTCACAGTGTTGTGAAAGAGAAAGAATTAGAGGTGTTGTGTTAACAGGGTTGGAAAGCAGAGGCAATAGCCCAGAGAGCTATTTTGAGAGTGGGTGATTTTATCCAGAAGGAAAAAAAAGGCTGCATAATCCCAAAGGGATGAATACTGGAGGGACCTGAAGATGAGCTCATTCTGCAACTTCTAATACTTACTGATTATTTTAAATCAGGTATTCACATAAATGTATTGAAAAATTCATGCAGTTTGTTTTAATTTTATATATTGGAATAATTGCAGTAGACAAGTAGATACCCTTTTGGTTATAAGTTCTTACCATTTCACCAATAAAAATTACTTCATATTGTTCCCTTGGGATTTTAATTGTGTTAAGAAATGATTGGCCCTAATAAACTTCTACAGTCTATGATAATTATAATCAAATAAGATATCCTTATAAAAGCATAAAATTATGCTGGAGCAAATGCATTCTTGATCATTAATTAGTGAACTATCAAAGGCGTTGCAGATGGTAGTCATATTTGTGCTTTTTAGAATGAAGCCTGACCATTGCAGCCTCAACTGTGTGTACTGAATTTATTTTTCAGTTGATCTTGCATCAGTAAATACCTCTGAATATGTGTTTATATACATACCCTATCTGCTACATATATGTGTGTTCTTAGTTGCTTTTCATACATGGAAATATCAAAAGTAAGGGTATTTGTTTTAATAAGACTGTAACTGTACAATACTTTACAGAACAGATAAGTGGATATGGCTGCAATTCTTGAAAGGTAATGTACAGGACAGCAGTTCACATGCAATTGTAAGGGCAATGGAAGAAATTTGGCATCAGCAGTGTCTGTAGAAACTGCTGAATTTTTTGAGTTTTGTGAAGAAGAGGCATGGATATTTGGTGGCAGATTTTGCTATGTGGCAAAGTGAATCAGTAAGGAGAGAAAGAAAAATGAAGTGGATGCTGTATTTGGTAGATGGTAGTGAAATCAAAATGACTTTCTGACTTGGCTGATGGGCCACTGTGTTTGATAGCTTGGGTTGCCTCCTCATAGAACAGGGTGGGCAAATTCATACACCTGGGTATCAACCCAAGTTCTGTCAACACTGAAACGTTTGAAATCAAGTGTGAGTTTAAAGGCACAATATACTTCCTGTTTCTGGCATCCTTAGGGAAACATTGGACCTACAAAAAGCAAATCCAAAGGACAGGTAGGCTTATCCGTCAAACTCTTGTGAGATGCTGCCATCAAAACTGTTGCAAGAATAGTGTTATTTACAAAGAATGCCAACCAGAACTAAAGATCGGGAACATCATTACCACCAAATTATCTTAATCTAGCAATAGATGACTCTTGTGTGTGGTATCAGGATAGAATGTGATGTGTTTGTCTTATGATAAGTTCCCCTCTAGTGAAACGGGTATCACAGCTGTCTTCAAGTTGCAGGAAGACTTTGATTCGTAAATCCTATAAAGTGGATTTAGGTCCCAGTTTCCTTTTTATTGATTAAAAAGTTAAATTTAATTGCTTACGCAGAGCTTCTTTCTATGTTACGCATTTTATCAGTGAAATACAGGCCTGCATCTTTGACTTCAAACAGTTACATTTACATAATCAGCACATTTACCATTTTCCCTCACAGTTTACTTATTGGTTGAGCTTGCCTGTCTGCCATGTGATCTGACCACAGTGGCTAACCACTCCTTAGTGATAATTTACATTGTTATTGTAATGGATTAGGCATTAGCTGGAAGTGAGTCGGAGTCAATACTGAGTTCTTTCCTGAGACATCTTAAATTACTTAACAGTCTGATATCCATTTGGAAATTCAAAGACAGTGCTTAAAATGTTTGTTGGCGAACTGAGTTTCATCAATGAAACTTAGCAATTGGCTTGACATCCAGAATGTAGGACAGAGATAAATGAGGAACGGAGTAGGAATGTGAACTCAGTCTGCTCACATTGAATTGATGCTGGCATAACAGAGACCAGAATTTGTCCCTCTGGCTTCAAATTTGGAAGATACCATGGGTACTTCTGTCAAGTGACTGAAGGTCCTGACACACATAACCCCCTGAGTCAAGAACATGGATGTACTAGAGAAAAGTATTTGATTATCTTGTAACCATATTGTAACAACATTGTTGTAACAACAGCTCCTTGAGCTAGCAATGCATACACGAAAGCAGACTCGAAGAAATTAATGAATTCTCATGCTTGGTCAAACAAGTCATTTGTCTGGGGTTTGAATTCCCAGAAGAGAGGAAATGTGAAGGATTTTACAGGAAGTAGCAGCTGTTCTTCCTCCCTGGGACAAAGGATGTGCATTGTGATCAGTAAAACCCCCTATCTTTTGCCAATGGGATTGGCAACTAGTGACTTGTTCTAACAGTCCAGCTGTTGAAAGCTATAATCCTTGTGGGTCAGATGACATATGCTGTTACTGCTGTGTGCATATTTATGTGTATACTTAATGCTGAATTAATATTTTAAGGTAGCTTATATAAGCAGTTTCATTATAATTGCATGATTTAGGAGTGTTTTCAAGGTGGCCATAAAAAGGTATTTCTGAGCCTTGCTGAAGTTTTGGTTGAGAAAATCTGTTTGCCTAGAAATTATAAATGTAAAAAACCCTGACAGACTACTGGGTGGGTTTATTCACATCTGAAACTTGAAAAAAGGCTTTAGTACAGCCTTAACCTAAGGAATAGTTTATAAAATGCTCTGATTAGTTGGTATTTAAAAGAAATTTAAATCAGCTTTTATCATAAGTATCTTTTTCATACATAGTGTTCTTTAGTTATTGCATGTGAAATGAAGTTAATTATTTGAAAAGATGAAGGTTGCAATACCTGAGATTCTGAACTTTGCAGTTGGGGAGCTGTAATGGAATTGTTTTTCAAAGGCATTGCAGCACCTAATAGATGTGAAGAACCTTTGTAAGAGGACTGATGCAAAACATCTTGATTTCTACTTACACAAATGTCTGCAGCTCATGTATTCCTGGGACTAAGCTATCTGAATACGATGTATTACAGCAGGCACTTGTGTTTTTATCAGTGTTCTGACAGAGTGCTCTGCTTAGTCTGATCGGGGAGAATGTCATTCTCCGTCTTGTTTAATTGCAGTATTGATAGGTCTTGGGACTGCAGTTGCAGGAATGAAAATCCGCAGCTCTGAATGGAAGGCAAACGCAGGGACTGTGAGATGAAGACCT
>NW_009910980.1:0-548 GCF_000696875.1 Nestor notabilis
CCCCACCTCCCTCCAGTCCCAGCAGCCCCCAGCACCCTCTCTCCCTCCATCCCAGCGTCCCACCTCCAGCTCGGCAGCCTCTGGCCCTTCAACTTCTGTCTACCCTGTTGCCCTCCACCCCTCTATCCCATCATCCTCCATCCCATCATCCTCCATCCCATTATCCTCTATCTGTCCATCCCATTGCCCTCCATCCCTCCATCCCATTATCCTCCATCCCATTGCCCTTCATCCCATCATCCTCCATCCCTCCATCCCATCGTCCTCCATCCCATCATCCTCCATCCCTCCACCCCACATTGTCCTCTATCTGTCCATCCCATTACCCTCTATCTGTTCATCCCATTGCCCTCCATCCCATTGTCTTCCATCCCATTGTCCTCCATCTCATTGTCCTCTATCCTTCTATCCCATTGTCCTCCACCCCATCATCCTCCACCCCTCCATCCCATTGCCTTCCATCCCCATTCCTCTATCCCCATTCCTCCACCCCTGTTCCTCACCCTGTTCCTCACCCCTGTTCCTCCCCCCTTTCCTCCCCCCTGTTC
>NW_009910981.1:0-2947 GCF_000696875.1 Nestor notabilis
AGTAATGCTTTTCGGTCCAGCTGTGGCAGCCTGTAACTAATAGCTGCTCCCGAGTCTCCTCTTTCTCGAGAATTTTCCTTTATGAGCGTTATCCTGAATCCTCGGCTGGTCAGACGCCCGAGGGATGAAGTAGCAGAGCGAGCGCTGGGTTGGTTTGGGGTTGCCAGCCTGAGCATCCCCTTGTTGTTTCGCTTCTCGCAGGGAGCAGCGGCATCGGCCCTCTCGCCAGGACGGGCAGCGGGCCTGGGTGAGAGCCTGCCAGCAGGCAGAGGCGATCTGCGTCCTGCAGAGCCAACCTGCCGGCCCTGAAAGGCTCCTAAATCCTCACTGGCCCATTGAAAATAGGAACTGGAAGTTTTATGGTGCGGCTTTGTGTGTTGCATTTGAGTAGTGGTCCTCTAATAATCAAAATTGTGGAACTGACCAATACCCTGTATCCCAAAAGTCTGTGAATGTGGGAGGGGAAATAGGAGGGAATTTGAATTTTTTTAATAATAATTTGGCTTTTTTCTTTTGCTGTATGACACATGTTGCTTTTGGCTTAGCATTGCTAGTTGTCCTGCTGGGATCTGGCAGAGAATAGCAGCAAGGCTGGATCTTGTAAAATGGGATTAAGAGTGGAGTAAACAACTAGGCTGGTTTACAGAGCACTTTCCCAAACTGTGATCTTTTAATGATGGAATAACTGAGTGTGTTAAACAATGAATTCTGACAAGCTTGTGGTAATGTATGCAGTGCTGTAAAACACCTAATTCTTTTCATGGGGTGCCAGGGTGTAGGAATTATAAAGTAGGTGGATCTGGCTTTTAGTAAAGCCATTCAGTAAAACATTTGGGCTTCCCAAATGTGCCTGCTGTCTAAATAGGCATATTGTGAATGATGGTATTTGTATTTCTGTGGCTAATACACTGTGCTGAACTCGGTGAGTTTGCAGAATTTTTGTGTACTACGTGGGTTCAATCATCTTGAGCACAAAACTTCAGATGATCGTGTTTGCATCTTGTCCGTTCCTGGCTTCTGAACCTCAAACTGGTCACTTAGCATAGAATTATTGTGGAAACATGTATACTGATAACTAGTTTAAAAGACTAAAGGAAAATTTTTGTGACAACCTGGGATAAACTGAATGTCTTATTCTAAGACCAAGCAACAAATGTGTTCTGTCTTTGACCCTGTGGATGTAGAGTGCCAAGGAGGTAGAGTGCAAGCTCAGGGAAATACCTGTTGGTGTCTTCTTGTAGTGCTCATCACAGCTTCCACGGGCTGTGATTCAGTCTGCAATAGCTCCAGGTGCTTTCTTGTATCTAGAGGTCTTGCATCAAAAGTGCCCAGGAGTTTTGCAGCCTAATTGCTGTTTGTGTGAAGAATCAGTTCCCTGAGGCCTCCAGTATATGGGTTTCACTCACTTTTCTCCAGTTCTTGTACTGGAGGAGGTGGGAAACAGCCCTGCACAACCCCGTTTGCTGTGTCTGTGAAGTCCTGAGCAGTGTGGAGTTGCATGATGTTTGTTCCAGGGTGAAGAATCCTCATGTGTTTAACTGGTTATTGTATAAAAGTGGTCCACATGACTGATCCTTTGCTGTGTGTTATGTGTCTTTCCTGGCCTCCTTTGAGGTGGGAGTTAGAACTGAGCACAGTCTGAGTTGAATACCGTGTATTAATGCAACTACATAATGATATGGCACTTGCATAACTAATCCTTCAAGTAAAAGTGTAAATCAAAATAAACCTGGCAAGCTGTCTAGAAGCATTAATGCATTTAAATGTGTTTACCCTTGAAGCTCTAAGCGTATGCACAGAGTAAATTTGTGCATATTAATCTTAAATCCTACTGGCAGTAAGTTCTGATGCCTCTGGAAAGGTAGCAATTATTTTAAATGATGGCCTGTCATTAAGTAACCCAGTGGATCAGATGTATCCCATACGTGGTGTAGGAAAGGCTATGATGATGAAACATTAAGGAATATGTGCTGTGGAGCAGATCCGTTCCTTAGGAGTTGATCAACTGTCAACTGCTTGCCATAGCCTCATCATAGGCAGGACAGGAGGAGTAATTCTTAATATATACCTAGGTATTAGCAGTTCACTTACCACTGTAGAGTAGAAAATATGGGTAGAAATGATACCATTCAAATTCTGAACAAGTAGCAATCTGTCCATTATTCCTTCTGATACTACTGGTTGGCTTTCTCTAACTTTGCTCCTGGTACACTTGTCCAGTGGCATTTTTTGCCACTTGAATATTGTTTGAAGAACAAAGATTGCAGGTAGTCTCTCAGTTCATATGGTTAGGTTGTTCCAGATAGAGGGGACAGGAGGCAGCTATTGTGCTTGGCACCCTGTAGGACCAAAAGTGTTTCTACTTGTTTGGATTAGGAAGCTTTGGGAAAGAGAAGTGAAACAGACTTGATGAAATACAATATATGTGGGTACTTTTCCTGTAGTAGTCTAAATGTCTTCTGAGTTTGCAGTGATATTGACCTTACTTAATATTAAACAAAACAATTAAGAACTGGTGGGAATTCTGTAGCTAAGGGCTATCATACTGTGCATTGCGTAGAGAAGTAAAAATCGGGGATTTTGAGAAAAGATTAAGGATGCTAGAGAAACGAAGCTTTTTAAACATTTGTCAGTGGAGGTCCTCATACTGTGCCTTCTGCAAAATCATTTAAAAATAGTCTTCCCTTTGTCTCACTGTCATGGTTCAAGCCCAGCCGGCAACTTGGAACCACGCAGCCGCTCGCCCACTCCTTCCCCCCGCTCCCGGAGGGATGGGGAGGAGAATCGGAGGAATGTAACTCCCACGGGTTGAGATAACAGCTCTCCAGTAACTAAGGTATAATACAAACCACTGCTGGTACCAATAATAATGATAAGGGATATAACAAGGGGAGAGGACACAACCGCTCACCACCCGCCGACCGATACCCAGCCCAACCCGAGCAGC
>NW_009910982.1:0-254 GCF_000696875.1 Nestor notabilis
AGAGTGCCTAAGGCGCTGGTGAAGGGCTTCCGGGAGGAGCCACCCGTTATCCCCTTGCCTTGCCTCACCCTTAACTGGGCTTGTGCTGCTTCTGGACCAGAATGGCCTGTTTATCCTGCTCCAGTCAAAAAGTCCGGCGGGAGCACAAAGGAAAACAAAGCCTGTTTTTCAAAAACTAAGGCTTCCGCGGCAGTTCTGGCGTCTTTTAATATCAAGAGCCAAACGCCACAATGAAAGCAAAACAGCTCGACGTC
>NW_009910982.1:351-1073 GCF_000696875.1 Nestor notabilis
TTTTGTCTGGCTCCCTGTCCCCCCGGTGACACGGGATCCCTGCTATTCAGAGCAAGATTCTGTTGAACAAACAAAATGAGGGAATTTGGTATTGTGGAAAGAGGGAAAGGAAAAAAAAACTGGTAGGACAGCAGATGCACACAGGGCCCTCCTGCTGGCAGTGCACAGCTCTCGGAGGGGCTGGGGGCTTCGCGGTCCCCCGACTTGCTCCCCTCCTGCCTCAGGAAGCCTCACCGCTGTGTTCTCCTCCCTCTGGGATAGATGGGAGCACAGATTTATAGCACCACGCGATAAGAGGCCACTCCACTTTCTCCCTCTCGCAGGGGTTTGAGGGGTCTCTGCTCCAGGTTGTAGCTGCTTTTTACCACTCAGGAGTTCCAGGTTCGCAGGTAAAAAGCAGGCGGCAGCTGACCCTCGCACTGTGCATCGCTGCTGCAACGTGGGCAATCTAATCAAACCCAGACCTGCCTTCTCAGCGAGACAAAAGTCTGCGGCCCCACGGTGCGGCTTCTCGAAGGTCCGAGCCGGGCAACCCCTCTTGCCGGCCCCCGCTCCGCAGGAGGCCGCTCGGACCCCCATGAGCCACCTATTAGGCTGCCGAATAGCCTCATCCAGCTAAAAGCTACCCGGGTCACCCCTGGGAGAGAGCCGCAGGAAAGGGCTCTTAACTTGCAGCAAATTGGGATTCCTCCGGGGGAGGGAAGGATACGGGAGCGGAGCCA
>NW_009910983.1:0-286 GCF_000696875.1 Nestor notabilis
TATAAGTCAGTACTGAAACATATCGAATCACATATGTGGTGATTCAAGGAGAGGTGAGGGTCTTTAACATTTAGTTTCTAAGTGTGTCCAGATTTTTTTTGTGTAAGGCAGCACTGTGCTGGACGCTACCTTTATGTATTTTGAGAGCATACATAATCTGAATGCATGTGAGAAAGAAATCGTATTGACATAAAATATACAAAAGAGCAGAACTCTTGGGCCCTGGCTACGAACTTTCTATCTGCATACAAAGAAATTTATCAAGGGCTGGATGGAAGGTTTTGGC
>NW_009910983.1:355-801 GCF_000696875.1 Nestor notabilis
CCGCTTTGTCCTCTAGAGTTTCTGTGTTGAGTGTCTTTGCTGTGAGATAAGAGGTAACTTCCAAAATGCCGCAAAATTTATCCTGCAGCTTAGCCATGTTTTCTCCCATTCCTCACCACCTCCTCAGCAAACCTATTAATGTAGTCCTTGCTCTCTGTATGCTCAGAGTCAAACAAGGCCTGAGTGGGAACAGCCAATACATTATACTTCTCAAAATGCTCATCTGAAGGTGTGGCATGGTGAAAAGTGATCTCTGCATGCTTTTTCCTAGTTCAAGTCCAATCTGTTTCTAATCTTGTGGTTAAGGCCATGTGGGAAAGGAGTAAAGTTCTGTTATGCTGTGGGAGTACAAGAGTGCTGCTCAGAAGGTATCATCCATGGCCAGAGCAGAGCTGGCAAAGGTTATTCTCTGCTTGCACCTGCATGGGAGGAGCAGCTGAGACTTT
>NW_009910984.1:0-10682 GCF_000696875.1 Nestor notabilis
GCATCCCTTCCCTCCAGCGTATCAACTGATCAGGGATCTGAATGGTAGATAGTGCCATTGCTGTTTTACTGTCCCTACCAGGTTACTCTTCTAGACAAGTGGCCCTTTTGTTGGTATCTAAAGCTAGTCCTAGTCCTCCTTTTTTTTTTTTTTTCTCTTTTTTTCTTTTTAAAAGTATTTTAAATATCAATAGTCAGGAAAAAAACAGCTGAAGGTTTTTCTTAAGAAGCTGTCATCAGATTTTAGTAGCCTTGTGAAATTAAATGTTTTACGTTCAAATATTTTGAATTCATCTACAGTAGTTTAAGATTCAAATATCTTAAGATAGTATTCTATGAAGATTTACGGTTTTAAAGTAATCTGATTTTCTGTTTTTGTACTTGTGTGTAAAATTTTACCTCATACTTGTGTATACATAATGGATAAAATCATAGGTAGATCTGTAAAATTGGTACTTTATTAAAAAAATATTTAAATGTTGTAAGTTATAATGAGGTTTTGGATGTCAAATATAAGATCATTTTACTACCTTATTGTTTGCTGTAGGTGTGCAGAATTATTAATTATGTATCAGGCTGATATTAACCATGCTGCTGAAAGAGGACAGACACCTTTGTACCTGGCCTGTAAAAATGGAAATAATGATTGTATTAAGCTACTGTTGGAAGGTGGAGCAGATCGAACAGTAAAATCCAGTGTAAGTAGAAATAGTCTGTAGTTAAAGTACCTTGTGTAGTACTGTATATCTGCAAACAACTAGGAAATATTTACATTAAAATATTAATTTAAAGGCTGTTTTTTTTAAATCTGGGCTAAACAACTTAATTTGAAATTAATATTCTCTTCTTTTCATCATACTTCTTGGGGTTTTTGAAGCTATGTATTTTCTAAAATTTTGTAAATTATGTGACTTCCATATCATTTTACATATTTCAGATTCCACCTGCAGTTTGCACTGAATTTGCAAAACAGAACTCCTCTATTTTGACTTATTTTTGAGGTGGAGAAGTAGAGATATGGATTCTGCTTCCACCTTTTATGTTAGAGTGCTTTACTGTTGTCTTTGGGGGGACCTCCACCCCCAAATTTGTCTGCCAGGATTGTAAAGTCTGATATATCACAGGTGACCAAAAAAAATGTATCTATAGAGGAAAGAGAGGAGGTCTGTCTCGAAATTAACATCTAGATATTGCCTTTTTCAGGTGCTTTCCTGAAGTTTTTCTTAAGACTTGATAAAAACATGACAATAAAAGGGGGATATATGCTGTGCAGAAACAGCACAAAGAGTATTAGCTTCACAGTATGTTCTACTCCACTATTACACAGAATTATTTTTTGTACTCTTTTTTTTTTTTTTATTTGGAAAGTAAGCATTTTGTTTTAAATGAGAGGCAGTTATGATGGCAAAACCATGACGATATCTGACTGATAAGTTGATTAATGCAGTGTGAAACAGATTATTGCTAGTATCATGTTAGTTTGGTACATGATAAAGGAACAGTTTATTAACAGCATGTAAGTCCTATATCACTTAGACTCCACTGAATATTTTGAAGTCTCTGTCTTTTGAACTGTTCTTGGAGAAAGCTGTAAAATTTCCTTTCTGCTGCATTTTATCCCCTCTCTTTCTTCCATCCCAAACATATACAAGCAATGCTGTTTTCCCAAAGAATTATTATGTCACTCTTGCTTGTCTTTTTAATTTCCAAACATTGCCTTCTAGTCAAGTTCATTGCTAATACAAGTTCTGCAAACATTTTTCTGTGTGTTTAGTGGGAGTGTGCTTTTTTTTGCTTTTGCTTTCATAGGATGGTTGGTCACCAATTCATGCAGCAGTGGATTCTGGTAATGTTGACAGTCTCAAGCTCCTTATGTACTACAGCAAGCCAAACAATAGGAACTCTTTCACTGATGCAGAGCCTAATTTAGACTACTTTGAGTTGGACAAGAGAGAAGACAACTATAGCACTAGAATAAAGCCTGTTATTTCTGCAGATCTCATCAATCATGCTGACAAAGAGGGTTGGACTGCTGCCCACATAGCAGCATCAAAAGGCTTTAAGGTCAGTGTGTGTGAACAAGTTTCATTAACCTGATAGACTTTAGACAAGATAAATCCTTCTTTTTTTTATCTTTAAAGAACTAAAACTTACGTGTCAAATCTAAGTTTGTTATCTAGTTTATTTTCATACTTGATTTAACAGAGATAGTGAGATACTTCTCACTGGAAAATTTATCCCAGAAGCTAGGTGTCAAATTGAGTGAATTGTCATATTTAAATGCCTATTTATTTGGGACAACAATGGAAAGAGAAAACATGATTACTTGGATTCATATTTTCAAAGTTAAGGTGAATCCCACCCTAAATGCCAGTTCATTTGCTGTCATGTACTTCTAGATATAAGATGGACATCGTTTCCAGATACAGTTAGGGATGATTTAACTATGAACAGTTTTCCCTGAGGGAAGGAGAGAGAATAAGAGAGATGAGAATCAGATTTGTGCAGTAATACATGGTTTAATTTATTATTCTGGGCAGCCTTTTTAGCAGGCAGTGAAAAGGTTTTTGGGGGGTTGGGATAAATGATAACATGGAAAATGACATGACAGGTCTCACTGATGCTAAACAGGAAGATTTCTGGAAATTGAGTATTAATTGAAGGATTTGACATCAGAAACTTTATGCTTCTAACACTGTTTAAAGGATTATTTTTTTTATTTTGTTTTTTTTTAATGACAGCAATCAGTCATATCTTACTGTGAAACTTTAACCAAGGGAGAAAATAGAGAGTACTAAACACAGAAGAGAGTGAATTTTTGGTAAACATAGACCAAGACTTTGAAAATCAGCTTATTAATTATGCCTAATTAAATAGCTGTCATTATGTTTGCTTTTTTTCCTGATAAATTTACTATGATAAATTCAAAATAGGCACAGATTTAAGATTCGGTTTATTAAATAATGGTTTTTAGGAACCAGCCACTGCTTACTCCACATTTTGCATTACATACAGAGCCAATGTTCCATTACCACTGTATATTAGGCAGGTACAGACTCTTATTTCAGTTTCCGCTCTTCTGAATTTAGATGCAGTTTAAGGTGTTATTATAGTCTGCAAATACCTAAATAGTGTGCAATATGATCATTCTTTCTGCAATAATACAAAACTCAGGAACCTGGAAGCTAGATTTAATTTGCTGCCTGAAAGAGGCTTTGGCTATGTGTCCTCTCTCAGGGCTGTGACAATGGAAGTCTTTGCATAGACCTTTAATTAATAAATCGTGGCTTTGAGTTTCTGAGCACATTCCTAATCACTTGTTTAATAAGATCTCCATTAAGGGTTGAGGGTATTCTCTTAAGTGATGAAGGCAATATATAGCTGACAGTCAGATTCCTGATTTTGATGTTGCAGAGACTTTCTACAATTGTATTTGAATGCATTTATTGACTTGAGAGAGGTTTGGGATATTAAGAAGCTAAAGAAAGTTAATAGCCATCTTCAAGTACTGTTACCACTTCCACTTCATTTTCTAATCCTTTATCTGCATTGCATGTCTTTCATGACACTACATGATAGTTGCATTTAAACAGCGCTGGCACTTGCACCTTTTTCTTTCGAGACTGGTAGTTGCCATTCTTTATGAATTGTGCTAGGTCATCTTAGCTGCTATTTCATAAACAACAGAGCCAACAGAACTTCTCATTTTACTAAGAAAATAAGCCTCATTTCTTTGTTGTCTCCCACTTCTTTCTTCTCTCTCTACTTCCCACCTTTAACTTCACAGTTCAGTCCTCTGCCTTCTGCTGTCTTTGCCATTCATTGCACCCATTTGAGAGACAGAGTTAACTTACTAACTTGGCAAGAAAATATGCTTTTTGGTTTTTTCCTGATTAATTTTCTTTTGGTAAAGTTAGTGAACTAATTGCTTGGTGGTGGTTTCTTTTTTTAAAAAAAAGTTCTTACAAGTGCTGGAACTGCAATCTGGTAAAATTTCGTCTTCACATAAAAATATAGCTTGAATGACTGTTATGCTTGTGAAAGGTGTCAAAGTATCAGATACACTGACAAAAGTTTTTCTGTTAGAACAGGTACAAAATAGGTAACAGTAGCCAAACCTGCAGGAAGCATTAACTAGTATAATTTCTGATGGTGTCTTTTTTAATATGGATATCTGTCCTTGAAAGGCATGTCTGAGGATGACAAAGCTTTCGTGAAGGCCACCTGTATTGTTGCTGAATGGATGATCGTTAGAAATTGCTGTCTTCTGAGCAATCAATATTTGAATGTAGTTTTGAAAGGGTCATGTCCTGTCCTTACCCCCTTCCCTCTACTTCCTCCCTCTTCCCCCCAGCTAGTTTGGAAGGATCTATATAATTAATGTTTTCTTCATGTAATAGTATGATTGTACCAATCTAAATTTATCTGCTACTAGCTTCTTTTTTAATGAATTGTAATGATTTTTTGCTTTTGTGGAGCATGTGACTTATTTTGGAGTCTTTGAATTTTAAGAGGGCATCATGTTGTTGGCATGCACAAAGTGTTCGACTTTAACAGAAGGTTTACCTGCCAAAGAAGAGGCTTGCAAAGTGATTTAAAAATGATTGGTTTTCTTTTGCAGTATCCCACTCAGATGTCAGGCATGATGGAAACTCCTATTTGGTGAATCACAAAGTGAAAACTGGTTTCATGGATTACCATCTAACCAGATTCATTAATTAGTCTGCATTAAGCTTTAGAATTGCTTTTTAGTGTTGCTTGAATATTGAGGCAAAGATGTTCAAAATAATATGCATAGTTGGGCTTTTATTTCTTTATGTGAATACCTGAACTAGTGGCCAGGTGTTAAAGAACTTCTCAATTGAACTGGTTAGCACATGATGTTTGGAGACTGTAGAAGCCTGGCTGTGTATGTTCTGCTTTTTCAAAATCTTTATTTGAGACTTTCAAGTCTGCTGCCTTAAAATGTTTTTACTTCTGGTTTTCAAGTCTATGAGAAACATCTGGACACTCAGAAACTCCACTGCTGTCTATCTTTGGAAATGCATGTGTAAGAATTTCAATTAGGAGTCTAACTGCATATTGGTAGAACTCAAATGCAGCAAATGGACAAGTCAGTAATACAGTTCTTACCTTTGCAGAACTGTCTAGAAATCCTTTGCAGCCATGGTGGACTAGAGGCTGAGAGAAAAGATAAGTGTAATCGAACATTGCATGATGTTGCTACTGATGATTGCAAACATCTCCTAGAAAACTTAAGTAAGTAAATGCTATCAGCACAACATAAAAATGTTCTTAGTAAAGAGCTTGTGGGACAAAAAAGAGAAATTTGAAAAGGGTAGGTTGTCACTTTTTTGGCACCACAAAATTAAGTTTTCTTAACCTGGCAAGTTTCTATTCTCCAAATTACGAAAAGGCATATGATAAAATTCTGTTGGAGGTTACTAAATGACTTATCTCCTTGTTTTTAAACCATTTGAAAAGATGGTATATATTATACATGTGCAAACATCCATAATCTCTAAAATTTCTGAATTTAATATTAGTAACTACTTTTTCCAAAACCGTTATCCTCTTCTTATTTTTTCTTCAAATTCTTGCAGAAAAAAACACTTAGTGGCAGATAGCTGTCAAATTTCCTCAGGTTAAAACAGTCATCTACTTGCATCTGAATTTCTTCTTAAAGCATAGTTTTTATTTGTCACTTGTTTATTGTTGAGGGGATTCTTTGTTCTATTCTTCAAAAAAGGTCTTGGGGACAACATCAAACCATGTCCTTTTTCCAACATCAATAACTTCTTTCAGAAGACTGTTCTTCTGTTGGAACCTGTCACTGTCTTCCTTCTCTGTAAGTTTTCTCAAAATTCAGCAGAGCAGGCTGACCTCTGTATTTCTTGAGTTAGCATTTAGTCCATCCACACGTAAGTTTCATGTTTGCTCTGTATAATCAAAAGTCTTGTCTTTGTAGATTTGTATGCTTTGCATTTATTCACTTTTTTTGTGTTTGTGTTACAGGGCTGTGGGTAGTCAAGTACACTGATTATAGACAAATTAAGGAAGTTTTCTGTGTGCTGCTTCTGCTTTTCCTCTTCAGCTATTATAATATCGAATTTCTTACCATTTTATTGTAGGTGTAGAGGGGAACACAACTCACTTTCTATTAGAAACGCCTTTGTGGTCTATTTCTTTATCAGACTGAAGTCAATTTCTGATGTTTGAAGCTATAGCCTGTTAAATTGATGCTGGTATTATTTTCATCAGCCTTAGTACCCTGTTGCTCTGGTCAGGCTTATCATGAATCCAACTGCTTTTATCAGGTCAGAACCTCTGGACTCAGTTTCTCTTCTCTCTCATTTGTTAAGCCTGTAGTTAACATCAGTGCCACCATAATTAGCTGTTTTGCCCCAAGAAGATTTGATGTGTGGAAGCTTGGAAACACCACTTTTATCTGGGTATACTCCTGAATAAGCCAAGCCTGAATTTTGGGTAACTGTGTATGTACCATCCTCTGCCTTCCTCACAGTCCAGTAAGGTTTCCATTGTAAGGAATTACATGCATGTAGGACAGGAGAATGTGTTCCAATAATTCTGAAAGACAGGGGACCAAGATTGCTAACCATGCCATAGAGGACCCATACAGTGAAATTTAGGCATACACTGCTCCTCTGTCCTAGGGGCCTGTTTCCTTGTAAAGAGGTCAATGTATTTCCTATAGCCATTGCTCGTTTCCCTGAGATCCAGCTTTCAGAAGGACAAGCCTTTGATACATTCCTCACAAATCCCACATCCAAAAGGGTGCCTTTGGGTAATCTTTTCCCTATGGTAGGCTAGTGGGTTTAAATCAGAGCTTTTCTGACATCACAAATGCTTCATTCGTTTGTATCAGCAGAAGACTTGGCTTCTGAACTCAAAAGCAAAACGCATGTTGCAAGATTTCATAATAAGCTGATAACTTTTTGTGCGATGAACATATTTTTAATATCAGGGATTAAAAATTTCTGAAAGGTATTGTTTTAGCATTATAGTTAGAAGATAGTTTCATTTTCACTTTTAGTCATCTAAATGATCCAGACTGCTGCTTCCGTTGAGTTGTGTTCCATTTTTCAAAAGGCAAGATTTAAAAACACATAAATTTTTTTCCTAGAATGTGCATGTGAATTTTGTACTTTCTTTTTTTAATATATTGTCAATTTATCTGATAGGAAATCAAATATACGCTTCCAAGTGAATTTTCTGTCTTAGCTATTTATTTAAAGACATTTGGCTCAACTAACTGTTTTCCACTTATGCGCCAGTGCCAGAAAATTCCTTTCTGCATTGATAATAAAAATGTGCACAACCACAATAAACTGAATCATTAAGACTACCTGCCATCTGTATTTATAAGAAATTAGTCTGTAAAAAGGAAATAAAAGATTAAATAAGTTCTGTCTTGCTTCCTGTTATTTAAGCATAATACTGATTTTTTTGTAATGTAAAAAGAGATGGATACCTCTGTTTGTTTGGTTTTCATCACTGCTCTGATTTTATGTTGGTGATCTGTGCTGCTCTTTACCATTTGCTTTTCTGTAGCAGGAGTTATTTTGTAGTTTTCCTTTGCAACATTAGATGTTATTGGTCTTTAATAATAGGATTTTTTTCTAATTGAATTTTACAGTTTTTCTCATTCTTGGTTTTTTGTTTTTCAACAGATGCTCTTAATGTACCTGTAAGGATTTCAGTTAGTGGCATTGAACCAGCCCATTGTGGTACAGAAGAATTTGATATAGAAAACACAATATGCGCTTTAAATATCTGCAAACAGACATCATGGGATGATTTTTCAAAGGCAGTGAGTCAGGCAGTGACAAACCATTTCCAAGCAATTGCTTCTGATGGATGGAAGAGCCTAGAAGACCAGTCATTCAGTAGTGCTGCAGAATCGAACATTGGCCTCAGTGCAAGCAGTATATTATCTGTCAAACTAGGTATCAATATTGGTGTAATAAGAAAAACAAAAATTGGGGGTTTTCTTGAATTTGTGAAACCTTGTAAATAAGATAAAAATATATTTAGATTTCTAGATGTTTTAAAGCTTAGACTAAGATCAATACTAGCTATGAAACTTTGAACAGTGCTGGTATGAAACCATTCTTTAGTTATGTGTCTGATACTATTCATTAAGCAATTAGTATCACCTTGGGTACCATGAGGCCCTATGTTAACTAGTCCTTTACTCAATTTAGTAGTCCAGAAAAGAGATCTGTATTACACGTGAAACAAAGCAATTCAAAGCAAAGCCCACACTACATCTTTACAGTACATCCAGAATGTACACTAAATCCAGACTGTAATTCCAGAACGAAATTACTCATGTTTTATTTAATTTCATTTATCAAGGTAAAACAGACAAATCTTTAAAATAATAAGAAATTAGCCAAAAGGTGGTAGTAGGAGTAATAGTTGCATAGGACTCTGAAAATTCATGTGCTTCATCTTAAATCCTCTTCCCCCCTCCATCTATCACCCTAAAAAAATCCTGTTTATATTAGCCTGGGCAAATGGTCTTATTTTACTTTTATTTTGTGTGTAAAGATAGGCCAACTATTAGACTTGTGTCTCAATTGGCAGAAAACATTATTATCCTGAGGCATGTATCAAATAATAGCATAATTTAGTGCATGGAACTCCTTGTAAGCAAGTGAATATGCTTGAGCATAAGACACTTTGTATAGATACAGGGAAGATCTCTCTCTTTTTTTCTTTTTAACAGGAAACATTTCATGGTCAACAGGTCAGATTTTTTCCCAGCCACCATGGGATTTTTTGAAGAACAACAGAGCTGAGCATATCACAGTGGTTTTGTTTGGTAATTTTCAATTCATAATTTTCAGGTTTGAATGTTAAGGACATTCCATATGAAATATGTAATATGAGAAGTGTTCGCTACTGGGTTTGTTTTTCAGTGTAGCTTTATCCTCAGAAATACCATGTCCAATTAATTGTTTAACTAGATTTGAAAAGGTCTACAACATTTAGAAAATATGCTGGCACATAAATGTCCTACTACCTTTTTCATTAATATAGTAGTATCCATTTTACTTATGTATATTCATGAATCTATGTTGCCAGATAAATCATTTTAATTTGCATAGCCTACAATTTTAGGACATCACTAGAATACTGCATGAAAAGCAAATGTGTCCATCATATGTGATTATAAACATGAGAGATTTATAGAAGTCATTTGTATGTCTCTTTTTAAAGGACCTCAAGAAGGCTGCCTAAATAGCGTGACTTACGCATCTATGATCCATCTTCAGACACTTCAGAATTACCTCCGCCTGGTAAGTGGTAGGCTAGCCTCTCTCTGCACACTATTTATACATGAAAATATTTCTGTAATACTATTGACTAAAAAAGTTGTCTACTCTGTGAAAGAATGTCAGGGGTTCTAAAAAATGAATGGGATGAAAGCCATTATTTTAAAATCAAGTTCCTCCTAAATCTTACACCAATAACTTTAGTCACGTAAGGGTGTTAACTTTCTTCTTCAAAGAGCTGCCATCTGATTAATTGAACTGCTTAAGAAAATATATTAAAAGCTCCAGGATATCTTTCTTCTTTCTAAAATGATTTTATTTCACTTTTTGAGGGGAAAGTAAATTAGACTAAGATTCATGTAAGCAATTATTTGGGACTTGAATTTTATTACTAGCTTATGTATGTATCTCCTGTAACTCTTACAATTTATTTAATTCCTCAAAATGTAAGGAAAATTAGATAATACGAGTTAGCTTTCATAGCTCATTTGTTTTAACATTGCTAATCAAATCAGAATTAGTTTTAAATCTGCGTAATTTCTCCTGTGTCCTTGGTTAGTATTTCATGTTGTTAGAATAGTTACGTGCCACAGATTTCTGCTGCATTCACTGATCTTGCTCAGTGATATGATTTTATTCCGTTTTACAGTTAAGATAGATTAAATCATTTTTATTCTGCAGTATTGGTAACATGATCCCGTTTGAATTGGAAATGAAGTCCATAGTGTAAGTCCTTAAGTTAGCAGTGAATTAATCTACTCTGATGATTTTAACATCATTCTGGTTTATCTGTTTTAATTCAGTGACTCCTAAACTCATGCGTCCTACATGAATGTTTCAAGATTTAATGATTGTTACAATGAAAAAATACCTTTTCATGTAGTTTTACAAATAAGGATCTAAATTTATCAATATATTTTCAAGATATTGTATGAGAATATTGCCCATTTTGGAACTAATACAATAAGGATTATTAACTCCAGTAGTGCAAACCAAAGAATTTTATCTATTAGATGCTGATTGTCTCATCTAGGTCAAAAAAAAAACCCAAACCTCCAAATCTGAACTTTCAAGAATAATTTATTTTCTGTCTGTAGGTTGAACAATATCGTAATGTCATTTTCCATGGTCCAGAAGGAAGTTTGCAAGACTATATAGCATATCAGATAGCAGCCTGCATGAAGGTATTAACACAAACATATACCTTAAATTAGTGCATAGAGTTCGCACTATTTCACCAAATCTATAAATTTTCAACACAGCAAAAGCAGATGGCTGCAGGATCCACATGTGAAATCATTAAAGTTGAAGTGGATGCTGGTTTCTCCAAGGAGCAGCTTGCAGAACTGTTCATCAGCAGTGGTAAGGTTATTTCAGCAGG
>NW_009910984.1:10713-16580 GCF_000696875.1 Nestor notabilis
GATTTTGGTAATTTTAGGAAAGTTTTTAATGGTACAAAGTAAAGAAATACATTAAAATCTTTTGCATAGTGGGTGGCATGTCAGCAGAACCCGTAGTTTTCAGGTGCTTGGAGAATAATGATAACAGTATGAACTGAGGTAGAAGTAAGTGTGACAGTCCAATAGGGAGCTCTGTCAAGAGTTCATGACATTGAAGTAAAATGTATAGTTCTTAGTATTTTTTTGCTCATTCCTTTTCCCCTTTGTTTGTGGGCCTTTAAATGCTATATGCTGTGGTTCAGATCTACTGAATCAGAAATGAAGGTCTATTGTTGCCTTATTGTAGCTGTTGTATTTTTTAAGAAAAAAATATGAAAAGGTAAGCTATAATTATTACCTTTCTGGAAATAAAAGAAGCAGTGAAGGAGTTCTTAAAAAGTCAGACCACTTGCTTTTGATATATGCTTGTTTAGTGGATACTTACGTGTGGGTCTGAGCCAAATTTTGTCACCCGAACAGACAAATTTTACTGCGTATGTGTATTCTGACCATTACTACAGGACAAAGTTGAATTTCTGTTGAAATAAAGAGTTTTCTCTTAATACATGTGAATAGCTGCATGTAGATTAAAGTCCTGTTACTTGGGTGCTCCACAATGAAGCATTCTCAGAGTGGTCAGTAGGCTGTACCTGTGTAAATTCATGATGAATAATTGGGAAGAGGGAAAAAAAGGACAATGTAGCCAAACATTAATGACATTGAAAATGGGCAAATTAAATATGGAAGCAGAAGAATGGGGGCACATGGGTCAGTTGTGTGATATGCTTCCTTTGGTACTGTTTAAATTAATTTTGGCTCAAATACAGTTTTACTGTTTGCAAGCAGTTCTCAGATGTGTAGCTACTTTCACCCCTTTGCAGCTTTCTTCTTTTTTTTTTTTTTTTTTTTTCCCTTCCCTTTTTCCCCGTTTATGTTTTATGAGTGTTTTGTATGGGGGATATTTGTTGAGAAAAACTAGCAATGTAGTTTGAATCTAACCTTGGCAGCAAGACCTCATTTTCATCCAAAAATTTGGGGGTTTTCATTTTATTACTATGGCCTCTTCTACAGCTCTAGGATTTTAACTTTACCTCTCATCAAATATGGTCATTCACATTAAAAATAAAAGGGATAAATGTCATTATTGCTTGGAATAACCTGGTGTTCCAGGAGCTGTAATTTACATGTTTCACTGGCTATATTGAAAGAGGCTGGGCTTTAGGCATTTGAAATCATACCAACAAATTCTGCACAGTCCCCTCCGACAAAATCTGTGTTCTTGTGCAAAAGCAGAGCCACCCCATGGGTGTGTACACCATCATACAGTCGTGTGTAGTGCTCTGTTCTGTTTGTTAGCATACTTCCCAGTGTAACTTCAGTCTGTGTCAGTTTTTTTCTCCCAGGAAATCCTGGTCACAGTTTGGAGCATAGCTTGTGTCAGTGATTATTCCATATGTCATTTTCAGTGCCATCACATTGCTGGGAGAGCAGAAAAGAACATTTAGTCAGAAGTCAGTTAGGCTTTGGTGTTTGGCCTGCAGGCAAGAAAGTAACTCCTAGTTTACTAGCCACTGTCTCTTACAAAAGCTTCTTTTGGATGCTTTACTCTGTGTAAGCCACACACTCCTCTTAATAGTCTGTGCAAGCCACACACTCCTCTTAATAGTCTGTGCTTGCATTTCAGCATTGTGCTGCTGGTTGAGTCTCTCATTTTTCTGCCTGCTTCTTCCCTCATTATTCTGCCACACCTCTCCTAGGAGAGCACTCTCCTGTCTTTAAATGGTTCCATCCATCCTGCTATCCAGCTATATCCTCTTAGTAAAACAAGGCGGTAACATTCAGGAATCTGCAATAATAATTAGCAATAATCAGCTAATATATAGCAGTCACCAGCTACAGTGAGTTGCTCTAAGTTTTGCCTTATTACTCATCATTTTTATTAATGACCATCTTTAGTACCACCCTCAAAAAGTTCTGAAACAATGCAAGGCACAATATACTCACAACCAGTGTTTTGTTTAATACTTGTATTACAGAAGCATTCATCTGGGATTTAGTGTTACAGGAAGACTTGCAAAGGCTGTATCTTCTTTAGGCAATAAGATGTTAAAATCAGGAAAAATAAAGGAAAATACCTGAAATGTGAAAAAATTATGTGTATATGTATGTATACATATACATATAATTTTAATGCCTATCAGGTTCAGGCACTACTGTTTGTGCCTCAGACTAGCTCTCATTACTTGGGTGATTCTTAAAGATACTTAAAGAAATTTTGAAGAGAGGATAGTAGCAAACAAAGAGGCAATCTTATAGAATCACAGAATCCAACCCACCTGCCAAGGCAGGGCCACCTAGAGCAGGTTACACAGGAACTCATCCAGGCGGGTTTTGAACGTCTCCAGAGAGAGACTCCACAACCTCCCTGGGCAGCCTGTTCAGTGCTCTACCCACATAAAGAAGTCCTTCCTGAAGTTGAGCTGAAACTTCTTGTGTTTTAATTTATGGCCATTGCTCCTTGTCCAGTCACTGGGCACCACTGAAAAGAGTCTGGCACCATCCTCCTGGCACCTGCCTTTCAGATATTTATATGCATTGTGAGATCCCCTCTCAGTTTTCTTCTCTCTAGACTAAACAGGCACAGCTCCCACAGTCTCTCATAAGAAAGATGCTTCAGACCTCTGATCATCCTTGTGGCCCTCCACTGGACCCTTTCCAGTAGCTCCTTATCTTGTACTGAGGAGTCCAGAACTGGACACAGTACTCCAGATGTGGCCTCAGCAGGGTCGAGTAGAGGGGGGAGGACCACCTCCCTCAACCTGCTGGCCACACTCCTCCCAACACACCCCAGGATACTATCAGATTAAGTTTCATACAAATGTGGAATATTCTGAATCTTTTCACCGCTACATGGTATAAAGAGTACATGTTAAAAGTTTAAGATGTCTTACAGCAAATGAGAGAAGTATTTTCAGAGGTCTTTGCTATCTTTTTTCTTGTGTTTATTTTCAGTGTGCTGAAATCCTTCCTGCCTATGAAGATCCAATGATAGCCTTTTCAGGAATTTATTTTAATATTAGCTCTCAGGGTTTTTTTACTGTTCTTTCCATTGTTTTATTTTTATGCTTCTAGTTTTGAACGTATTACACAGTCTGTCTGCTTCTGTGAACAAGTTAAAAGGCAAAAAATAAAATAAAACTCCTATGTCACATTAGTAGCAGTAAAAGCTGTATACATAAATAAAAGTCAATTTTCATAAGTAGACATTAATGGGATTTTTATATTGCAGCTTGTCTGGTCCCAGTTAAACAGCCTCCTGTAAGCAAGACAACCATTGTGATTTTAGAAAATTTGGAGAGAGCTTCTTTGTCTGAATTACTAGGAGATTTTCTGGCACCTCTTGAGAATCGGAGTTCAGAAAATCCGTGCACTATTCAAAGAGGTATTTAAAGAATTTGGGATGGAGAAATGTTTTTACTACAGTACAGCTGTATTGTAATACATGACAAACAGGGAACAGCAGAAAAATGTAATTTATTCAGGTTTTAATTTTATAGAAAACAGTTGTTCTTAACTGAATATATCATGTTTTAAGACTAATTTATGGTGGGGTTTTTTCTTTCTAATTATGTCACTGCTTCTTGCTTTTCTATGAAATCATGTTAAAGCTTGGAATATTTCAGTAAAATGGTTTACGGTTCTTTTTTAGCAAATGGAGTGTCTGGTGCCTTTTACTTTCATGAGAACTGCTTTTTACTGGGGACAATCTCAAAGTGTCATCTTCATGGCTCTGACCTGCTGGTTCAGCATCATTTCCGCTGGGTTCAACTTAGGTGGGATGGGGAACCAATGCGTGGCTTGCTTCAAAGGTTTTTAAGAAGAAAAGTTATAAACAAGGTAAGAACTTGAATCTGTTTCAGGAATTTTGTTCATTGCCAGGTCTGTGAAATATGTACAGTGGTAATGTCAAAAGCTAAGCAGATAACTAAGTTGTTTCAGGAAAAAAATACTAATTTCTGGGAGGATAGAGTCTGTTTATCTGTAAATGTTGTGCTTGGCCTCATTTAGGAAGATGTGTGGCCATGGCTGAATAGCATAAACACACAAGTTGGCTGCAAATAATGACACAGTGGATACCTGTTTATCCACTGTAGGAAACATCCTTCAGTAATTCTTTCATCTCCTGTGTGAGCATGATAGTAAGAATCTGTTCAGATAGCAAGAATCTGCTCAGGAAACATAAAATCCCTTTCTTGAGAAATTTATTTTACTTATCTAAAATGAGATAGTTTGTCCTGTGTGTATTGTCTAAATTTTAAACAGCAAAAATAGGTTTTATGATTTTCAAATTAAAGAGGAAAGAGGCAGAAGAATATATCAGTAGTGAAGTTGTTTTGAGCCAAAAGGCCTGCTGAAGCTGGAACAAAAGTCCAAAAGAGAATAAAGATGGGTAGTCTGTTTTTAACATGAATAAATAAATGGAGGATAGGAAATGAAAACAGAGATGTGGGCAAAGGCAGAATTGTGGAATTCTGAAAGTTAGTTGGAAGAAAACTTTTCCAGTGTGATATCAGCTACTGCAAACAGTTGGGCAGTGTTAGATGCTGGGAGGGGGAATTTAATTGAAACAGCTGCAAAGGAAAATAATTTTGGCAGCAAGAGTTTTGAACAGGCTTAAAATGGGAGATTGTTCTAGGAACAGAAAAAGCTACCAGTATTAAAGAGTCTCAGTCTGGGACAACAGACCTACTGTTGGTTCTGAGTGTTCAGCTGTATATGTGTTAGTTATTCTTGGGGATGTCATCTCCTGTACCCTTTGCCACAGTTCTCATCTATGAAAGCTTACTGTTTCAAAGAGATCCTGAAGAGGAAATGTGCAGAACATTTCAATGAGGAAATTGAGAAACCTTGGTACTCTTTAATAGCAAGAGCATGAATACAGAATATAAAAAAAAAATCATGTGAAATATATCAATGAAACTCATAATAGATTACTTTTCTTAGGTTACTTTTCTCAGGTGCATAGTTATTTATAAGTACTTTTTTCTGT
Organism: Nestor notabilis; assembly: GCF_000696875.1. NCBI lineage: Eukaryota > Metazoa > Chordata > Aves > Psittaciformes > Psittacidae > Nestor > Nestor notabilis. The sequence continues at coordinate 15,782 of NW_009910984.1, forward strand.
GTGAAAGTTAGTTTCCTTTTTTCCTCATGCACTTTAAATTTTTGGGTCCCTACAGACATAGTAAGCTGGAACCGTTGTGAGTGGCTGTCTGGTTGAGTGTATGAATAGTTTCCAGCATCCTTGGGAAAGGATGGGGAGGGTAGCAGTTGTCTGTAGACAAGTGGTAGAAAGAAGCTGGTATCTTGCAGATAGACTATAGTGCTGGAATGAGGTATAAGCCAGAGGATAGTGCAATAATAGCATGTAGCAGAATTCTCCTCCATCCTTGTAAGGAGAAAGATCGTATCCTCAAGTCTACACTGGAGAATATCTAGTGATCTAAGACCTTTTATAAAAGGACAGAAAAACTTTGATCATAGATCATTCAAGATCAAAGAGAAGGACTGTCTTCAGCTGAACACAAAGCCAAGAAATATGGCAATGCAGACAATCCCAGAAGCAGTGGTATTCTGACTTGTTCACAGAAAAAGGCTGGATCAGACTTATTTTGCCAAACTGCTTTGGCTACCAGGACTTGCAGCACCATGTAACAGATGTCATTTGCAGGCTGTTTTATTTAGGCTTAAAAGCAATCCTTAGTCTCATAGGTTAGAGTTTAACAATGTAATAGGTTTCTACCTCTGACTGAAGTTGAACAAATTTGGGTGGTAATCTTGTTAAATTTTATTACCTCTAAAGCATATATGCAGATTGTGGCCATTTGGAGGAAAAAAAAAAAAAAAAAAGCCGTGTGTCTTCCTCTGTCTTCCCCAATTAAATAATGAATGTTGCATCCCAACACTCCTGGTCAGTTGCCAGC
>NW_009910985.1:0-14030 GCF_000696875.1 Nestor notabilis
CGGCTGCTGCAGAAATGATGTTACGAAAACGACATCCAAGATTAAAGCCGACAGATTTGCTTTGCTCTGAGGAGAGGAGGGGGGCTCGCCACTGTGTTGCCCTGCCTGTGGCATGGAAACGGTTACAGAGAAGTTGCAGGTACCCCCAAGACTGCTGCCCGCCTGCCCTGTGCAGCAGACAACCAGGGCAGCCGCAAACCACAGGCAGGGGAGAAGAGGAGGAAGAGGAGAAGGAGGAGGTGGAGGAGGGAGGAGCAGGGACTCCAGGTCCCCTTAGCTCCTTACAGGTGGGTACAGCTCACACCAGTGCAAGAGGCAGTGCTCCTGCCGTCAATCAGGGCTGAAATATATCATTCGCTTGCAAAAGCCACGCCAGCAGAAGCAGCAGCAACGTATGATGGTGCGGTGAGATCTGCAGGAGGCTGTGAGGACACTGCGCTGCAGCACCTCGAGTGGAGACAGTAAAGGCAGCAAGGGCGGCCTAGAGACGAGCGCAGTCACTGCGAGGCTGCCCATCCCTCCTACCCAAATACTGGACCTGTTACTCAGTGCCTGCTTTCATATTTGACATGGCCATCAAGGGGTCAAAACCCAGTCTTGCATGGAGACAAAATCTGGATAGGCCAGCTCTTACATATGTTGCTCTCAGAAACACATGCATTATTGAACAAACCAAAGTCGTGCCTCACAGACAAGCTCTGTAGCAACAAAGCGAGCCAGTCTTTGATGGAGTAATTGGCAGGAAAACATGCAAAACTTACAAAGCTTAACTCTCCCTCCATTTAATTACTCAATTAGGTTTCATTTGGAAAGAGGCCATGAAAATACTGAGGCATTTAGCCTAACAGAAGAAATGTCACAGCCCACGTGAGGCAACACAGCAGAGGCCAGTGGTTAACGCTCAGAACCGGCAGTGTGAAGACGCTGGGGTGAAGCTGTGCCCACCACCACAGCAGAGACTCGCATCTCCTGCGAAAGGCAGCAGAGCACGCGTGTGGACTGTGCCCTGTGCCTGTTCAGTTTAATGCAATGCTGGCACCTGCAGGTAATCCCATCACTGGAAGAACAGCCTTCCTAAGGGGTAATAATCAGGCAAATCAGAGAAAACGTCTGGGAACAGATGCTAACAGGGTGGAATTAATTTTTAGATTGAATTTTGATGTTTGTAGAAGTTGCTCCAACATCTCACAAAAATGTAGTCACAAATACAGAAATGCTGAACGCAGCCAAATCAGACATCAAATATTTTTGTACAAGTCCTGAAAATGACAGCTGATCACAGCACTAGCAAACACGATTCATTACTGAAAAGTCTCCATGTTCCTCAGTGCAGTGAAAGCAACAGGATCTTGGTAGCTTCTGTGAATATTTTCCTGCATTTCTGCCGTGAAACACACTCAAATGACTATAATGGATTACCCACGACCCCATTGCTGGAGAGACTCCCACAGCAAGGCTCTACAAAAGTTGAGGATGTAAAATTAGAAATCCTGGGAGCAACTCGTGCTCTGTTGTGGAGTGTTTCATCTCCTTATGCACTGTTAAAGTGCTGCTACACAGGCCTTGGGAATATAAACACTAATTACTGTAGCCATGTAACTGAGGTCATAAAGAACTTTACAGTACAACAGTAAGCAATCAGATGCTAAATTAAGAAGCAGAACATGATGGTCTATAGTCCATCAAAGGAGGAACAAAGCCCCTCAGAAGACAGATACGGTATTTTACAGAAGAAATATGTAGCTTAGAAGTCTTAACTGAGGCATTTGAGGATATACAGTGTGAACAGACACATGGTATTGCCAATGATTTGATTTTACATGTATGCTGAGCCTATCAATAAAGTGATTAATAAGCTGAAAAGAACATGATGGTCATTCCATAGATGAAGACAGCAAAACATGAATGCATTATATGACATGTAGGGCAGTGATTAAATGTAGAGAGAGGGGAGCTGTGGCTTGGGTTCTTCAGTCTCAAGCTACCAGACAGTTAGGGTATGATCCAGTTGCCTGCACACTGGCACTGGGTCCCTCTTGGTTTACCCAGACAAACATAAGGTACTTTTCCAGCTGATTTATCGCTGTCATGGGAGTAACGAAACTCACATGTACCTGAAAAGAACTTGTTTGGCATGGACAGGATTTGCAGGATTGAGCAAAGTCTCACATCATGTAGCCTTTCCCAGATTTCCTTCTGAACCTTCCTCCCAGCTCACATCAGAAGAAGCTCAGATGTTTTTTGAAGCCTTGCCAGAGAAGGCAGAGGCTGATGTGAGGGAATCAGCTTTCCAGCCTACTACCTTTCATCCTGGATGAGCAATTTGCCTCAAAGTACTCTATCTCCTCTGAAACCCTCTCACCCACATGGGTGGTGTTCCTTGACAGAACAGCTCAGTCACTCTCCTGATGAGCTTCAACGTGTTTAAATGGTTAGGGCAAGAACAGAGTCAGGAGGTGGGTCCCATAGTAAATAAAGGTCTTGGACAGCAATCAGAGAAGCCATGTTTTGCATCAAACCAAGGATTTAGAGAGGAAGATCAGTCAGAAGTTAAGCTGATGTTGAGAAGACAAGGCAGGAGCCTTGATGAAGGGCAGAAGATGAGAGGGACTCAAGGAAATCCTAGAGGAAAGGCTATCTGCCCTGTAAGGACCTACTGAGTAAAGGATAGATTTGTTTTCAAAATCCTCTTTGTTCTGTCTTACAATGCAGTTTAGAGAGTTGTGCTGTCATTTTTTAATTGCTTTTCTAGTCTAACAGTAAAACAGCCTTGGACAGCCACATGAAGAGAAGTGGAGAATAGAAGCGTAAGATCAACACAGTGTGCTGGGTGACCCATCCCAGCAGAGGCAGCAATATTGGCTGCTCAGGGATGCAAGTTCTTACATTCCTCTTTGCTGTCACAGCCTCTAGATGCCCCTGAGACAGTCAAACCCTCAGATCAGGATATGAATGCCCATGTCTGACTCCCACATGGTTTGGCTGGTCTTTCTTACCTTTTACTGAACACGTCAACTTTCAAGCCAATTTTCAGTCTAGAATTTGCTTGACCCGCAGTTGCTATGGGAGTGGATATAGGGAGTTTCAAAACTGGTTCCCAGCGTTCCTTTCCAATAGCAGCACTAAAAGTACACGAAAATCACCCATCAGCCTTGTAAAGAGCTTCTTGCGCAAAATGCTAACTGAAAATTGTCTGAGACACTGATAAATACACTTTGATCACACAGTGCTAACTGAACTCTATCCTAAACCACAATTACAGGGCATTCTGATAATGTCACTGGACATTTTCTCTGTAGCTTTCTCTTGCAACACTGAGGTGTTCTTTCAGCTCACTGGTGCTGCCACACAGCTGCTGTCCTATAGCAGTAAGCCTTGAGTATCCTCAGCAATGTGAGAAGAAATGGGGGCTGGCAGATACACACCCAGAGTTGCTGCAGGCATCAAGCAAATGACACATATGAAATCCATGCATCCTGATGAGTGGTAAAACAATAAAGGCATTTCATTACATTATTTTTTAATCTGACTCATGCATTCACTTCCTCTGTCTGAGGTCAACACGTAGAAGAGAACAAATTTATTTCCAACAACTGGAAGAATTTTCCCCCAGTGGGAACTTCCTTGGCCAGTAACTGCTGGCAAGCAGCCTGAGGGATTTCAAATACGTTTTTTACATAGTTTCTATAGCAGGAAGGAACCTTCAAAAAGGCAGTGAAATCAAGGGTTTCAGAACTGGACTAAGTGTGTTACCTCCTAACCATGGAAGATCAATGACAAGACCTGTAGGATGGGCATTCTCTGGAGTGAGAATGGTATGGTGGTACCAAGAAGTCTCCATGGTGTCTGGACACTTTCTCTGACCCACTTCTGTTACTCCTGTCTCACCTTTGCCTAGAGCTGCATACTTTCCTAGTATTTGTATTCTTGGGGGGACGTGGAAGGGGGCAGAGAACATGGCCCAAGGGTTGCTGATGGCCTCTCCTGACCCTGGATGAATAGCTGTCCAGAACCTTCCTGTGGAAGACAGAGGTGAAGATACCTGCATGCTTCCATGCTTTTTCTTGCAGGAGGCAAAGCTTCTGGAACAAAAGAGGTCTGCCTATCAGTACCATACTGGGGAGGGAGGATGGGGCACGCATAGTCACGAAGCTGTCAGTAGAAGGATACATGATCTCTCCTGAGAGCTGAAATGGGGCAAAGAGAGAGGAAGCTTTTGATCATGGAGGGGGAGGAAGAAGTTCCTTTGCTGAGAAGCAGTTCCCACCAACTCCTTTTAAAGGAGCATTTAAGCAAACCAGGTACCCGTTCTTCCCCCTTTCCTGTCAGCTCTTCGCAAAGCAGCATAAAGTCACTCCTCCACCACTGGTTTCTACAGGGCAGAATACACAAGCCGTCATGGCTAGCTCCTTCTATTAGGCTCAAGGCCAGGGAGGGCTGGTTACCCAGCGCTCTGGAGAAATGCAGGATGATTCCTCAGGGCTCTGAAGATGGTTGTCAAAGTCCTTACCCAGCTGGTGAATCAAGGAAAGTCAAAAAGGACACAGCCAGCCAGTGAGGATGGGATGGTGGGTCACAAGCCAACCAGGGAAGTCTCTTGTTTCCTCACCAAGGTCATGCAGGGCACAGCAACCATCAGCAATTCAGAGGCTGTCAGGAAGATTGGCACTCTGCTTGTACAGGGTCCACCCTTTTGCAGGGAGACAGCTGAATACATGTTCAGCTTCCATACTGCATGTGATAAGGCCAGAGATAAGACATAGCGTAGGCAGACATAGCTCTGCAGCATGAAGATCCCCCAGGAATAAGCAAACCATAGCAAATTGTGGGCTTGGAAGGTGGAGGGGAGACCAACAAAGAAGCTAGCAGCAGCTCCCTTGGAGAGAAGGGAACACAGCTACAGTTGCTCTTTTGTGGATCTAAAACCACAAAAAGACCTCACTTTTGGGGGAACCTACAGCTTTCCTGCTCAGACAGCTCAGGTTCCCAATACATGCATGCAACCCAGACCAGCCTAACTCACAACAGAAGACGTAGAAGGTATGGAACCCATACCTTCAAATCACATCTTTCCCAGATGTTAGCGTTACTCTGACCAGACATGTTAGCTGGATGTGAAAGCAAGGTGCACCAACAGGATAATATATCTGGACTAAAAATTAAATACATGAAATTCCATGTTCCCTGCACACGGGTATTTTGTGGAAGCATTCATTTGTAATGATGACCTAAAGGTGTACATATGCAAGGAGCATGCTAGAAACAGAAAGGATTTGTGTGCAGTTTTAAGCTAGCCCATACTTCCTACACCATTTTGGACAAAATAACATCTCAGGATCCCTTCCAGCCCTATTTTTCCTGAGTTTATAGTGCTATTAAATACAGCAACTACATTGATATTGGAATAGGACAAAGGGGAATGGCTTTAAGCTGGAAGAGGGCAAATTTAAATTAGACACTAGGAAAAAATCTTCACTATGGTCAGGCACTGGCACTGGTTGCTCAGAGGAGCTGTGGCTGCCCCATCCCTGGCAGTGTTCAAGGCCAGGTTGGACGGGGCTTGGAGCAACCTGGTCTAGTGGAAGGTGTCCCTGCCCATGGCAGGGAGGTTGGAACTGGGTGAGCTTTAAGGTCGCTTCCACCCCAAACCATTCTATGATTCTATGATTAAGGACCAGTAACAATTTCTTATCTTTCTGGACAAGAAAATAGGTTTTATTGTTTTATTTAATAACACTATTCCTCACTTGATTACATGATGTTCCACCATCTGTCAAAATTCAGTGTCTCTACTCTGACCTCTCTCCCCCCACAAAATTGCACAAATACCCTCAATAAATTTGAAGATAATCAGTAAGCTTTAACCATTTGGGGAGCTTAGTGTTTTAGTGAAGTATCAGCACATGAGTTAAAAAGGATTCTAGAAACTTTACAGAAACTGAGAAAATGCAACTCCAAAATAAGTTGGAGCAGTATTTATACAAATTCTCGGATTTTGAACAGTTTGTAGCCAACAGACCTTTACAAATGAGCTAAGATCAGTCCATATGTGATTCTTCATAACTATAGATTGAAATTGTGTAAGAATATGAAATTAACTGAAAAAGCAGCACTTTTGTGGAAAACATAAAAAATTAGCACTTTTCTCAACTGAAGTCTGAACAATCTTGTTAATTACCTGTCTTAGCTCTGGAGCCGAAATCACAGTCACTTAAAAGCCCAGTGACAGGTGACAGATTGTTCTTAGCAGACACATCCCTAATAACTAAGGAACTGATGGTTACTGACATTTGAATAAAATCAAAATGCTTAAATTCTACTCCTCTGAGCACAGAGCAGCTATGCATTTTTTGGAGAAAGACCTAATAAAATGGCAGGGGTTTGGGCACCATTCCATGATTTGACTTAAAAATAACATTGTAATGCCTGAAGTTCTTCTAAGAGACTAGTCTTCCACCACAACTCGGCTGAGCAGATAATTATGTCAGTTATAGGTAAGATTTTAAAGAGACCTCTAACAGACTTGCCTGCAGTTAAGAAAGAAAAAAACAACTCCAAAGCAGAAAAACCAACCCACATAACTTGGAACAGCATTATTTTTTTAATATTCAGTATAAGCATTTGAAAACGATGGAGGATTTAAGACAAACTGCTGTATCACAATGATCATCTTGATCTGTGAGTTTAAAGTACCCTCACAGGAGGTAAACAAATGTAAAAAGGAAATCCTAAGATATGGGAACATACGCATCACTCCCAAATGCGAGGATGAGGTGGGAATTGTACTATTATACTATTGTAAGCCCAAGTTAGCGCTTTGAAGGACCATTCGTCAAAATAATCACTCCTCTCTGTTCCTCACCTTAGAAATGGCCCCTCTCTGAAGCAGCAGCAGCAGCTTGTTGTTTAAGCTTCCTGCCAACACAGACTTCCCCAGGACTGGAAGAATAACTCGTCAGCTACCTCTGGCTGGTGTTAGGCTATTTTAGCTTTAGCAGACCAGAAAAACTTATCTTAAACATTAATTATATCCAGCTCTTTGTGAATTTTAAACAGGTGATAACTGAGGCAATTAAGCACATGTTTAGCTTCTGCTCTTTTTCCTGCACAGGTACTGAGAAGGCACAAGTCTGATATGCCGAGAAAATAAAACTATCACCATGGGAAAACATAGGAGAAAACACAACTACCAGTGTATACAAAGAAACCTTTCTGCACAGATCAGTAGCCACTGAATAGATGCCCATGCTCAGGAGGTCTGAAACTGGATTTAGGGAGCAGCTAGCTATCTCACTGGTGAGGATAACAGTGCTAGACCCTACACTAAGGGAGACGCCTGAAGGCTTGCCCAGCAGCACCACTGTGTACACGGAGGGGTATGACAACTAACAGTTCAGAGCAGAGAGTGCACACATATCCCTCGGGTCCACCTGGGAACAATTCCTCGAGCAACCCAGAGAGCCCCAGTTACTCTACTACTTTCCAAAACCTCAGAGCACAGCCTCTGCCCCTCACCAAATTCTGCTGGCTGTCCTGCATCAGATGCTCTGTAGAATTAATTCATAAGTCTAAGTGACCTTAGCCCAGCACCCAATGCTTTAAGCAGGAAACTAGGATCCTCCAAAATCAAACTACGACAGAAGGTCGTAGCCCTCGGTAGCCAGTCACCAACAGACTGTCTCAGCCTGCAGGCCAGGTCACAGTGTGACATCAGGAAAAGAGCAAAAAGTACTGGATCCGAAAACACTAGCAACAACATATGAAGTATTTCTAATCTCTGATCCTTCTCAGAAAGCAGCAGAAACCACACCAGGTACAGAAATATTTATATGCCAAATTAACACTCTCGGTGTGCAAGACATGAAGTCACTCCTGTCACAAATGAGAAAAAGCTTGAATTCTTGCCAGAGAATGTGGACACCACAGGAGGACACCTGAGGTGCCTGCAAATCTGGAACAGCTGTCTGGAAATAATATGTTGTGTTTGACTTTGATCTCTCAAATCTCAGCCTTGTAGACTGGCTGTTTCTTATCAGACCCTTCTGAAGCCATGAGCTTGCTTTCCTTTGCCCCTTGCCAAAGGTATGCTATTTTATATAGAGGATCCTGCCCTACCATACTGAAACCAGCCTTTGTAGCATGACCAAAAAACATACTCTGGCTTCTCTGAATCTTTCCATGTATTTTAGATAGTGGCTCTCATATGAGTACACCATTTCTGCCAGTGGAACAAAACAGCTTGCATCTGGCAAGGTAATAGCAGACAGTTGCATCACAAGACAAGGTGGGGTGGTGATAAGTCAGTGAAACCTACTCTAAAATGTTCAAACTTGCTTACAAAATTAAAATAAAAAAACCCAACCCCTTTACCCTCCCCCCCCCCCCCCCACCCAACCCCTTACCCCTCCCCCCCCCCCAAAAAAAAAGGGGGGGAGGAGGGGGGAAGAAAAAAATAAGGTACAATGAGATCTACCTGATGCACCATCTTTTTTCTCTGGCATCATTTCTGAACACCCTCTCCAGTTGCTCTCTGATTTGAGCATCTACTTTGATATACTCTGCTCCTTCAATATGACTCCTCCTTCCCTCTCAGCTCCCAGTTTTATCGACTTTAATGGCACACTGCAAGCAAAACATGTCGTTGAAGTGGCTCCTGGCACCACTAGTCTCCTCTCTGACCCTTCAGCTCAGTGATATCATTATACTACATCACTGTCTGTGTTAAAGATGAACTAGTTGTCCAGAACATAGTACATTAAAGCCATAAGAAGGTACTTCTTCTTCTCTGGGGTCTAGCCTAATTTTGGCAAAACCACAAGAGCAACAGTGAGTAATGCAGAACATTAATATAGCCAGAGTTGGATATATAGGGAAAAGTGTAAGGACAGAGAAGCACACCATGGCACTTCCTCAGAATATCCAAGCTGCATCATCCAGCGACTGCTGCTGAGGGAATTCTTATGCCTGAGAGGGTGCCTGAGCATTTCATAGCCTTCAATAGATTCCCTCCACAATGAGTTTTCTAGTTCTGTTGTGCTGTTTAAACAGCTTATTTCTAAATGGATTTCTTACTAGCACAACCCTCTTCAGTTAGTTATGAGTTCTTAGAAACCACATCCCAGAAGAAACAATTACCATACAAATATCTTATTAGTTCTAGTCTCCAGTTTTCCCTTGGGAATTAATAAAGAATAAACCTGACACATTTATATGACAGACATGGAACACGAGGCTCAGAGTTCATAATAAGCCCCCTCCACACTGCTCGTGACAGAAACCTCAGGACAGCTACTGTACTTTGAAAAATTAAGACACAAAATGGAAGAGGAAGTTTTAAAAGAAAGTTGGATGAACATGTTAGAAATGAAACAGGCCCAAGTAAAGCAGCTCTGAGGCAAGAGAAATGTTCCCTTCCACACTGCTCTTTCTGTCACTCTATGGATACTAGGTCATTACTATTCAGAGGTGTTTCAGAAATAGCACATATCTCTAATGTCTTCAGTTTCAGAAAATGAGTTCTACATCTTACAAAGCTGCAACTTAAAAAAAATGGACCAAAAAGCGACAGAAATAAGTATTACCACCATCTGCTTGAAGTGGATTACAGTGATGAAGTACAAGAAAGCTTAGTGTGCCAGTATTTGCCACGAATACATTTAAGACACGCTATACAGCCCAAACAGAAGTAGTTCACATTATACAAAAAAAAATAAATTGGTTAATTAAGAAAAGCTCTGTTCTATTTTTAGTCAGAAGGACCCTTAAATCCAATTGCTACTAATAAGTCAGGAAATGCTAAATGTAGCTCTACATCTAACAGTATAGCTGCAATTATAACTTATGTTTTACATAAGCCTTCTCTTTCATTATAAACCCTGCTTCCTTTTTGAATCAAATGCCTGAATAAGATAAACAGATTAAAAGATCTGGCAGAAGAAATAAAGCCATCAGAAGCCTGCCCTTGTTTCCTTGGCTTTTAGAGTATGCTAAATTAACATCTCTCAAGTGTTGCAGCTGAAAAGATCATTTGCACAGGTAGTTAGGAATAAGTAAACCTACAGAAACGATCAGCGAAGCCAACCCCAAATAAAACTGCCTTGCAGCTGAAGTTTAATTTGCATTAGCATTAATACTTGGGGAAAAAAAGGTAATTATTTTTATTCAATTGCACGAGCGTGGTTGCTGGCTGCCTCAGCAACAGCAGCCTACACACAGTCCTTGTGCCTGTCCCATCCTCACAAGGGTCGTTACTCAGACATAACCTACTGCACAGTATCTTTACAGCCATCATAATAACCATTTAACACCACAAAACTATCAAAATACCTAACTCCTACACACTTGCATCCAGTAACATAATGTCCTCCTCCTGAAGGACAAACACGCTCACGAAAACTGAGGACATGAATGGAATAACCTGTTCCTGACTTGTGGCAGTTCTAAGTACCACTTGCTTTCACAGCTTACAAAATGTGTGTATCTGTCTTCAGTGTGACCATGAAGACAGATAAAAAGTCCTGCTGGACACCTTCAAAATTTGCCTTGAAGCATGCCTCAACTACTAGCCCAGGAATCTGATGTTCTGCTACCTTCCAAAACATATCTGCAGCAGAGCAAGTTGATCTAAATCTGCACTGCTCTCAAAAGACCAGTGTGTATCTCCTCTTAAAATGGCCAGGAAACGGCTTTTTGTGTAGTGTTAATTTTCAGCTACATGAGGAGAAGACAGGATTGCGCAGCAAAGCAGAGGGAGGCCTGGAGCACTTCTGTTGCCTGGAACAGTTTAAGCTATGTGTGGCGCTGAAAGGCAAAGCCGAGAGTGGTTTCATACCAGCAGAGTGAGCAGACCCCACTTGGCAGTGACAACTGCAACAGACAGACCAGGAGGAGAGCCTTCACAAACTACCTGGGAAGGGCACGCAGCTCTTAGGGAGATGATGAATCCACCGCACTGAGGGTTAGCTATCTGAAAGGCCTATGGCAGCCATCAACCTAAAGGGGTTATCGTCCATACTGCCTATTAAACCTATTTCTTAGGACAGGCTGTCGCATCTTCTGCAGGTGTTTGCTTCTCCACCAGTCTTCAAGAACAGCTTATGGAATACAAATAACTTACATGCCCAAGAGGTGTTAAAGGTAGAAATTTCCATGTTTGTGTGATGGCTTCCTCCTTCTATGGAGTACAGCCCAAATTGTTTCAGAAGTGATGAAATCCTTGTATGCAGGTTCAGATCCCTCAAGAAAGTGTTCTGTGTGATGAAGGAATTAAGCACTGGAGAAGTCAGTGAGCTACATTCCTTTCTGCACTGTTGTGACATGAGCGCCTTTTGTCCACTGTCCCATGTTCTGCATATGGTGGCCTCTTTCCTGCTGCTGAACTAACAAGAGTTTTGCCTGGCCTGACCTTTAAACATGGACGTGAAGGGTGATGGGACAGAACAAGAATTGCTGCCAAATACCAATCCAAACCATTCCCAAGAAGGTAGTTTCAGGATGGAGTGGACAGGCATGCAGCTTCCCAGCAAAGGAAGCTATGTCACCTACGATCACCTTTGTTATCGACACATAAAAATAGGAACTGCATAAATACAGCAAAAGCTCAAACTGTTCAGAGCACACGGCAGTCAGCACGCTATGTTGGATAAAACTGGGCATGCATAGGCAACTTCTGCCTAGCTTCTCCAGCTCCAGATAATGTCATTAAGGAAAGGCATATCTTTTTGTATCTATCAGTCATGCCCTTTAGGGTCAGAAAACCAAGGCCGCAATCCCAAAAGGTGCCCGGCTCCCAGAAACAGTGCATTGTGCCTGTCACTGGAGGAAAGCACGTAGGCCAGGGCTCTTGCTCAGCCTGCAGGACGCACTGCAGGATACAACAAAAATACTCTGGGATGTGCCTCTGCTGGGCCAGCTGTGCCAAGGTTTTAATCAAAGCTCAGTCCAGCCCTTGCAGCAAATCATGTTGGCAAAGCAGTGGGCATATTCCGGTAGCTTTCATATTCCCTGTGCTATCACCCTCATAAACAACTCAATACTGGCTGCCCGCACAGCCTCATCCCGCTTCGCAACAGGCTGCATTTTAGCTAGCTAGAACTAGTTATCCACTTTTTCATTTGAATCCAGGATGTGAAAAAGAACATCCTACTTCCAGAGCCTTCAAAGCACACCAGGCGAAAAGCAGCACAAGTACGAGCCCTGCCCTCAAGAGCCAGAGGACATCGCTGCCCCCACGCATCCCCGTTATCTCAGGTCCCTACAGACCACCACAAGAGAAAGCCTGCTGTGCACTTCGGGTTATCCCAGTGTCATGTCAGCAGCCCCTCTGCTTTGCTAAGGAAGCTCCAGCTCAAGTGACTTCACTGATCCCAACACTGTCAAGCAGTCCTCTGTGTACCTGAACTCCACGAAGGGTCATGGCAATTATTTCAGAGCAACTTCTAAAAGCGCTGATGCAGAACAGTGAGGTGCAGCAGTGAGTACCAAAGAGAAGGGAAAAATTGTTACATTTATTGACAGTGGATATTTCAATGTGATTTGCGTATTTGGAAAAGTGATAAATGACAAGTAGGGGAAACCATGCACTTCTTAGCCTGTTCTTGACTGTAAGACAGAAGATGCTCTATTTGTGTACTGTCTTCTCCAGCACCTTCATTCTAAATCTCCTGTTTCAAAGAAAAAAGTATCATCTCCTTCAAAATACGAACTTCTGCAGGCCAGATCACCTCACTGGCAGTAAAAGCACTATCTATTTTTCACTATTGTGGACTTCTTAAGCATACTAGCTTGCTCTTGGGATTTCTTACTGTATCCCTCAATGTTTGTCATTGCTCAATAAAATGCAATTCCATTTTTTAAACCAACTATGATAAACCCACACATTTACGCAATTTTCCAAGGAGAGATTATGCCAGTAATTTTGGACTTCACATATTATAGCAAAGGTCCTGTTTGCAGCACTAAATACATAATACACATTAGCTTTAAGTAGTCTAAACTACTCACAATTCAAGCACTGTTTACTGATCTTTTAAAAACAATATTAACTTTATTGGACCAGTGTGTTCCATGAATTCGTAGCATTGCCTGCAGGGTCTGCAAAGATGGTAAAATCATGGTAGGTAGGGGCTGTTGGGAAGGACTGAGAGTTGTTTCAAATCCATCAGAGCTTGTGCAAAAATGTGGAGTAGCACTTTTCAAGTAGCGATACATTAAAATTGATTGTATGTATATTGTTTCCAAGGTAAGTAATAAAACTCTAATCAGCTTAAATTTCAGTGTGTGAAAAGGACCGATTTAGCACAGGATTAAAAAAACCCACATACAAAAATAACCTTTAACAAGGTCTGAAGGTATCTCAGGGTAAACCAAGGTGTGGTTATCTCTCCCCCTTGTACCTTATTGCTAAGACAGAAAGCCTACCGAAAGCCTACCCAGTAATTCACTACTTCATTCCCTACTACGTAGGGACTTGTTTTCTTTCAGCCAAATGTACTTTTACAGTATCTCGCAGAACTGTAAAACCCTCTCCTCTATTACTTAGCACTATCCAACTCTTCAGATATTACTACAGGTACAATTAAGGGATTATTTCATATACATGTACCTGACTTAGCACAGAATTATCCCTACTGAATCCCCGTGTGTTTTGTTCGATTTAGCTGTATATGTCCCACCCCAGACCACTATCAAGAGCGCTTCTTTTGAAACAGCTCTTCCTCCCCCTCCTTTCCCCTGCCACCAGGGGACTTTTCTCCCAGTTCCACGTTATCTTTTCCTTATCCCATTCCAGCACTCCGGGTTGTTTCCTGCAAGTAACACTGAAAACGACCTCTCCATCGACCTCTCCTCTCCCTCCTCCCCGCTGCCTGCCCGGTTCAGGCTACCCACACCAAGACAAGGACCCCACCACCTCCTTCCCCCACCAGGTGCTACCCACTGAGCGTGTTTACATCTCCCAGCCCTGTTACTCTCTTAATAGCTGGCCACGGCCACGACGCTGCCAGCGCCACGCTCCCTCCCCCTCGCTCCTC
>NW_009910986.1:0-789 GCF_000696875.1 Nestor notabilis
CCCTGCACCCCCAGGATTCTCCCTGTGTCCTTGGGGTGCACACCGGGATATGCCCTATGCCCTTGGGATGGGCTCTGCACCCCTGTGATGTGCTCTGTGTCCCCGGGATGCACCCGAGGATGTGCCTCTGGGATGGGCCCTGTGCCCCAAGGCACATTGCCTCTGGGATGTGTCCCGAAGCCGTGCTCTATCCCAGGATGTGCTTTGTGCCCCAGGATGTCTTCTGGATACCGTGCTCCTGCGGCTGGCCCCCCCTTCCCCTGGGTCTTCCTCCACTGGGTCATGGGGGGCTGCATCACTCAGATGGGGGGCTGGCACCCCCCTCAGCTCCGGGGCTGGCTGGAGCTGCAGGCAGGGAGGGGTCTGTCCCCAGAGCCCTGCTGTGGAAAGGGAAATGGCTCATGGGACTGCCAGGACACCCAGCGCACCACAGGCAGCCCCAACGGGCTGTGGGCACTTACACGGGACCTTCCTCCAGAATCATAAAACCACGGAACCATGGAATGGTTTGTGTTGAAGGGACCTTAAAGCTCCTCCAGTTCTAACCCCTGCCCCGGGCAGGGACACCTTCCACTAGAGCAGGTTGCTCCAAGCCCCCGTGTCCAACCTGGCCTTGAACACTGCCAGGGATGGGGCAGACACAGCTTCTCTGGGCACCCTGTGCAAGCGCCTCAGCACCCACCCAGGGAAGAGCTTCTGCCTTAGATCTAAAACTTCTTCCTTACATCCACTACTTGTTTCTGCCTCTTGGGGCTCACACACCAAGCGGAGAAAAAACATGAGGATGTG
>NW_009910986.1:873-1304 GCF_000696875.1 Nestor notabilis
AGCCAGCGCCAGCCTTAACGTCACCCCTGTGGCCACTGAAGGCCAGGGCTGCCTGGGCATAAGCATTGCCAGGCAGGAAAAGCTGTGCCGTTCCCAGGGCTGTTTTCCTTTCATCAGCCGCAAAACAACCAGCAATATCTGGCATGACATAGGCCCCCCTGGGCTGGGACCTCAGTGGGCTCCAGAGCATGCAGTGGGGCCACGCCAGCAGGGGTTGGACTGGCTCCTGCCACGCTCTGGGCTTTCTTGAGTGGATTTCTTGGTGTACATGCGGGTAACATTTGAGCGGTGGAGGATCTGGTGGAGCTCCTGCCATACCAGCTCTCCCTGTGAGCCCAGAAGGCACCAGCACCCACCACGGAGGGCATCTCGGAGAGGAGGGAGGAGTGGAAATTCCCACTGGGAGGTGCAGGAATGGCATCAATTCTTTG
>NW_009910986.1:1395-1700 GCF_000696875.1 Nestor notabilis
ACCGGCCACATCAGCTGCGGGAGCCACGGGCTATAAAGCACCTGCCTGCCCCACGGCAAAGCCACGAGCGAGCCCACCATGGCCAACATGCTGTACCCCTGCGTGCTCCTGGCCATGCTGCTCCTGGCCGAGGCCGTGCCCATGGAACAGGAGCGAGGGCTCATCTTCAACTTGGTAAGAAGGACACTGACCCCCATCCTTGGGGCACCCTGAGTGCTGCAATGGGGCACATCGTGGGGCTTGGAGGGGTACATGAGAACAAAACATGCTGTGACTGGGGAAACTGAGGCAGGCGGGGATGGCCT
>NW_009910986.1:1775-2105 GCF_000696875.1 Nestor notabilis
CTGAAAGTGCATGAGACCAAACCTCTCAGGTGTCTGTGCCAGCCATCCCCATTCTCACTCAAGGAATGGGGAGCAGGAACTTGCTTTCCCTGCACTATCCCAGCCCTATTCACACGAATCCAGCAGAAAACAGCATGTCAGAGGTGGTGTTTTGGGCCAGAACAAGGAAATGCTGTAGGGTGGGCAGCTTGGGTGTGCTGCTGAGGTCGAGGAAAGGCAGAGCTGGCACCCGACACCCCCCCAAACCCCTATGGGGAGGTTAAGGGGGAGCAGAGAGTGACCAGGACTCATCCCACGGTGCAGGATGCCGGGGAGCTGTGTCTGCAGAGC
>NW_009910986.1:2225-3450 GCF_000696875.1 Nestor notabilis
AGTAATGGGGCATGTCCCCCGCACTGCACCGTGCCTTGCTTCCCCACAGAGCCTCTACGGGGTGTACTACAAGTGTCCCTGTGAGAGCGGCTTGATCTGTGACGCCGATAAGTCCATTGTGGGTGCCATCACCAACACTGAATTTGGCATCTGCGGAGACCCAGCGGAAGCCAAGTAGTTGCAGTGAAGGAGAAGACCCTCTGGTGCCACCCCCCACCACCACCCCCCGCTTTTCCCCTCCCCAGGGATGCCAGGACCTTCCTGCGCTGCCCTGGCTGTGTCCGAGTAAAGAGCCTCTTCTGCCGAGCTGTGAGCCAGCCTTTCACTCCATCCACCCCTCTAGCACAGGATGGGGACAGCAGGGCCAGAAGGTCCTAGAAAAAGCCACAGGGCTGTGTGCACATCATATGTAATTGTATAATAACCTGGGCCAGGCCAGCAGCGAGCCATGGGGTGAGCTCTGCTCAGGGGATGTGTTGGCAAAGGGGGTGCAGGGGAAGGTGCAGCAGTGCTGGGACCTGAGGAAGCCTTTGGGTTGTGCCAGACTCAGTTTATTGGCTGACTACTGGCTGGAAACATCCCCTAGAAAAGGTTTGTCACTGGAGAAGAGGGACTTGGAGGTGATGTGGAAGCTGGGGGTGCTCATGGTGTTGGTGGTCATGTCCACCTCTGCCATACTGCTGGCTCAGGGACTGCAATGATAGGACAAGGGGTGATCGGTTAAAACTAAAACAGGAGAAGTTCAGGTTGGATCAAAGGGAGAAGCTCTTCCCTGGGAGGGTGCTGAGGCACTGGCATGGGGTGCCCAGAGAAGCTGTGGCTGCCCCATCCCTGGCAGTGTTCAAGGCCAGATTGGACGGCGGGCTTGGAGCGTGGAAGGTGTCCCTGCCCGGGGCAGGGGTTGGAGCTGGAGGAGCTTTAAGACTTTTTCCAACCCAAACTTTTCCATGATTCTGTGATTCTATGAGGGCCCCTCGAGCAGCAGCTCCACCAGCAGCTACTCTGGCTGTGGGATGTGCAGGAGCTCTGGGAATTCAGGCTGGAGCTGGGGTAAGGTGATGGGGGGAGCAGCCCTGCAAATCCCCTTAACCCTGTCCAGGGCAGGGTGGCTGCAGGGGGTGATGACCAGCTCGGAGCTGGTGGTTTGGGCATGGGGAAGGGGGTGCAGACCTGCTGTGGGGGGTGAGGAAGAGGAGGAGGCACTTGCCTAGAAGAACTGGGGGGG
>NW_009910987.1:0-252 GCF_000696875.1 Nestor notabilis
CTGGCCCATGTGTCCGTCTGCCCATCCACCGCCAGAGCACCCGCCGCGCCGCCCTCCTGCTCAGCACCTCCATCTATCCCTGTGTCTGTCCCTGCATCCACACATCCATCCAACCACCCACCTCCTTGTCTGTGTGTGCATCCATCCATCCATCCGTCCGTCCACCCATCCATCCATCCATTCCATACATCCATCCATCCATTCTATCCATCCATCCATCCATCCATCCATTCCATCCATCCATCCATCCGT
>NW_009910987.1:630-944 GCF_000696875.1 Nestor notabilis
CCCTCCCCCCTCCCCCCCCACCCCCCCCCCCCGTGCACACCCGTGCATGTGCCTCGTGCTCACACCGTGCTGCCCCCCCCGTGTGGGTGCGGCGCGATGGGCGGGGCCAAATAGGGTGTGTTGGGGGGGGGCAGCATCCTCTGCGGGAGGCGCTGGGTCCACGCGATGCCCCATCGTCCTCGTCACACCTTCATCCCCGTCGTGCTCATCATCCCCATTGTCTTCATGATCCTCGTCAGCCCCCTTGATCCCTTCACCACCCATCACCACCTTGATCCCCACCATCCACGTCACTGTCATCACCTCCATCACAC
>NW_009910988.1:0-228 GCF_000696875.1 Nestor notabilis
GGCCTGTCTCCCATACCCCCGCCAGGGGTGTTTCCCTGCTGCACACCCTAGGCAGCGTTCCCTGCCTCCCGCCCTCTGCCAAGGGCAGGCTCCAGCCCAAAGCCTTTGGCACTTTTCCACATCTCGGGCTCCACTTGGTGCAGCTCCGCTCACGGGATCCATGTGTCGCTGGCCGGCACCCGCGGTCAACGGGATGGTGCAGCATTACCCGGGCAAGGCTGACGGAGC
>NW_009910988.1:309-2506 GCF_000696875.1 Nestor notabilis
CGGGGGTTGGGGTCAGTGTGGGGGTGCAGGTGCTGCTGTCTCTTCCCAGCTGCTGCCAGGAGCCTTATCTCTGCTTCCCACCTGGGTGCTGCTTGTCAGGGAGTCCCTGTGTGTCCCTGCTGCTGCCAGTAATCCCCATCTGTGTGAGGGTTCTGCTTGTCCATGGTGGGAGCAGGCAGCTCGTGAGGGCAGCGCTGGTGTGGGAGCTGCAGGGGCTGAAGGGCTGCACCCGTCCAGCTGCCTCTTGCAGATTGTGCTGCAAACTTTGGGGTCTTAATATACAAATGCTTCGAAATACACTGCTGCAGCCCAGCAGTGGCTGCAGGGACGGGGGCGCTCTTTGGATGATCGGGAGCTGCGATGTGTTCAGGAGCAGCTGTTTCTTCCTGTGGCTGTGGTCCATCATCCCCATGGGGCTGAGCTGGCCCCAGTGAGCTAGTGCTGCCCTCCCTGGCCTGGCTGTGCCTGTGGTTGACCACCGAGGGCACCTGCATCCTGCTCAGGGACGTCAGTGCTTTGTGAGCTGTCTGGGCTGTGCTCGTCCCCTTCTGGAGCAGGTTCGGGGGTTGCACGTGCGGGGCTCCTAGCTAGGTGAGCTTTGCCTGTGCTGCATGGGTCATTCCCACCCTTGGTACAACCCTGCACTGGACCCTGTTCCCCTGATGCTGCCCTGCCTAAGCCCCAGTAGGGTTTACCCCAGCAGATGGGCAGGAGGGGGTGAAAAATGCCACCTTGGAGATCACCCAGGGATGTCATGGAGCAGGGATGAGCTGTGGCTGGCATTGAAAGGGCTGTTAGACCCTGGCCCATGCCAAGCATCACTCTGGGTCCTCCTTGGCTCTGTTCAGGGGCAAACCCCCAAATTACCGGTGCTTCCGCCAGGGGTGCTGCTGAGCTGGGCTGTGCGTGGCTGAGAAGGATGAGCAGCCCCAGTTCACGCGTGCTGGACCCTGGAGCTGCACCCTTCCCTCTCGCCAGCACTTTGGGGTTTCACCCTGTGGCAGAGGCACAAACCAGATGCAGCCAGGAGGCTCTTTGGTCTCCCGGTGCCATCTGCTGTTGTTTCCTCCAGGCAGACCCATGTTGGGCTTATACCAGGTCTTGTGGAGCAAGCTGGAGATGGCAGCAGGGAAATGGGCTCCCTTCTCCTGCCCCCAGTACTGTCAGATGCCCTGAGCAGCTCTGCCATGCAGTGTGTGGACTTTGCTTCCTCTAGAGAGTTCTTGTGTGGACACCTGATATCTATCCCATGGGATTACAATCCTGCCTGGCAACCAGCCTCCCAGAGCTGCCACCTCCCCTTCTCCTGCTCCCAGCACTGCTGTCACCTGTGTCCAGCGTGCTCTTGCACATGCTGTGGGTCCCAGGATCACAGGGTGGTTTCTGTTTAGCCTCAAGCTGTGCAAGGAGGTCCTTGGCCTGGTGCATGCTGGCAGCTCATGCATGGGACAGGCTTGAAGGACTCTCTTCTGCCAAGAGCTTTGCTTTATTCCTAGCTGCGCAGTTTCAAGCATCACTCATAGCTCCAGCCTGGGCTTCTTGTGACATGGGGTTTTATCTTGGATGTGGTAATTGAGGGACAGCTTCTCCCTCGAGGGCCTTCATCCTCTTTGCCAGACCTGTTTTCTGATAAGCAAAGCAAATACACTGTGCTCATGGCACCCTCATGGGTGAAATGGATTATTCCTGCTTAGCTCTGACAGAGGGACCTTTGTGCTTCTCCTGAGACTGTTTATTGGAGCCTGATCAAAAACTTCCCCACAGCCACACTCTGCTGTGTCAGCCAGATCACCCTCCCTGCAATCCCATGGGCTGCACCAAGTCTTCATCACCTGCTTTGCAGCACTTGCTTTGGGCATGGATTGGGTGACTGTGAGCTGCTGGGTCCTGAGCATGGCTCCTTTCTGGTCACAGCCTGCTGGGAGCATTGGGCAGGGCCTGGAGATGTGCCCCGCTCTCGGTGTGCGGGAGGGATGGGCAGGTATGAGCTGAGTTAAGTGGCACTTGGCTGGCTCAGGAATAGCTCTGTTGGCCAAGACTAACATTGCAAAGAAAGCGGATGATCTCCAGGAAGAGCTGTTTCTGCAGCTGGAAGGAGCTTCCTTGATTCTGCTCAATGCAGAACAATAAAGCGAGCACCATGGCACTGCCTCGAATGCCCCCCTCGGGGAGCAAGGGCTCCGTGCAGTCATGCTGC
>NW_009910988.1:2540-3184 GCF_000696875.1 Nestor notabilis
TTCAAAGTCTAGGGTGGTGTTTGCTGATCTTGTGGCTGGCATTCACCTGGGTAGGTCAGAGGAGGTTTTGCTCCCTGCAGCTTGTCCTCAGCATCCTGGATGCTGCACACAAGGTGTGCTTTGGGTTTGGAGCTGCTGTGCTGTGGCTGGGACATGCCCAGAGGACCCATCTCTCTCAGAATGTTCTCAGAGTCACAGCAGCGTGTCCAGCTGAAGCCTTCCCCTGTGCCATGCTGCTGGCTCCACGGGGACCTTCCATCCCTCTGCTCTGTGAGACCCCACTTGCAGCACTGTGCATTTCTGGTGTCCTCAACATAATAAGGACATGGAGCTGTTGGAGCAAGTCCAGAGGAGGCCACGAGGATGATCAGGGGCTGGAGCACCTCCCGTATGGAGACAGGCTGAGAACATTGCAGCTGTTAAGCCTGGAGAAGAGAAGCTATGTGGAGACCTCAGAGCAACTTCCAGTGTCTGAAGGGCGCTACAAGGATGCTGGAGAGGGACCTTCATCAGGGACTGGAGGGACAGGACAAGAGGGAATGGCTTTAACCTGACAGGGGAGATATTAGGCAGAAGTTCTTCCCTGTGAGGGTGCTGAGGCCCTGGCACAGGGTGCCCAGAGAAGCTGTGGCTGACCCCATCCC
>NW_009910988.1:3256-6189 GCF_000696875.1 Nestor notabilis
GGTTGGAGCTGGAGGAGCTTTAAGGTCCTTTCCAACACAAACCAGTCTTATGATTCACCATGGGCTTTACTGTCTCTTCCTCCACCCTCTGCATGCAGGGGCAGAAAGCTTCTCTACCTGTCCTCAGGGTAGCAAGTCCAGGGAGCAGAGCCTGCTGGACACGGTGCCTGCTGCTCCCCACGAGCTCTGGCCGCCCGTGCCCCAGTTCACACCAGGCTTTGCTGTGCTTTGAGTGATGTGGGGCTGTTCCTGGCTCCAGGGAGCAGGAGGAAAGGGCTTGTCTCTGCTTGTTTATGCTTCCAGCAGCCCCTAATCCCTGTCACAGGGCTTCCATGTGGGAGAACACGTTCTGAGACCACGTCACGTGCCTCTCTGCTCTCTTGTGCAAGTCGTCTGGCTCCGGATGGGTGGCTTTGCTTGCTGTGTTCTTTCTCACTGTTGGGTACAAGCAGTTTTGGGATGGTGACTCCAAGGCAGAGAACTCCTGAAGGAGATGGCTCTGCTGCCACTCAGGGCTGCCTTCCAGGCACTGGCAATGCTCCTGGTTGAGACCCGGGATCTGTGGGCTGGATGAGGGTGTCAACAAGAAGGCTTTGCCACTCAAGGAGGATCTCGTGACTTGGCCAGTATCCCCCAGGCTGTCAGAGCCCTGTTATCACTGTGGCAAAGAGCTTGGGCTTGAAATTACACCCGAGGTCAGCTGGAGTTGAAGCTGAGATGTGGTTTAAGTGACTGGCTACTGCCAAAGCACAGAGAGGAGCATGGGGCAGCTGAGCTGGAGCACAGCATGCACAGCCTGATGTGCCCTGCATCTGGAGGAGCTCCCTGCTTCATGTCTGGCTGCTGGTGCCTGTAAGGTGAGAGGTGTTGGGTTGAGCTTGGTGCCACTGCAGTGAGGTGCACAGGCTGCTGTGGTTGGAGATGGGCCCTTGGCCCCACCAGGGCTGACCTGTCTTTGCCATGGCGTGGGCTGTTTGAGAGCAGCTCTGGACCCTGGAACAGAGCATCCTCCCTGTGCTGCCTCAGGGCCTCCAGGTGACACTTGCCTGGAATGTGAAACCCCATTGCTTTCCATGAGTTTGTGGCATCTGACCTGCCAGTAGAGCTCAGGCTGAGCAGCACTTGATCCATTGGTGACGGGATGCTGAGGGAAACACAAGGTCCAGTGCCAGGGCAGCAGTAGGAGAGCCTCAGAGCTGCCCTGGCCACCAGTGTAGGGTTGCAGGGAGTTGCTGACCTCGCCCTTATCTTGCCTGTTTCTCTTCTTAGCTCCTGCACCTCTGCAGCCGAGAAGGAGATGGGAGGTGAGTGACCCAGCATCTCCTGCTGACAGGAGATAGCCTGAAGACGCAGCTGATGGGGCACAGCAGGACTGCCACGGGGGAAGGACCCAGCTCCTGCAGCCTCAAAACATGAGCTGGATGAGGAGCATCATGGTTCTTGGCCAGATGAGCAGGGGCTCATCCTGTGCTTGGGCAGCAGGGCAGGCCGGGCACTCTGCAGCCTGCGGGGGCTTTGCCGACGTCCAAGGCAGAACCCCTCTCCCCTGCACCCACAGCAGAAACCCCTGGAGGTTGGCAGGAGCTCAGCAGGGCTGCGTGGCCCATCTCCATCCTTTTCCCCTTCAGGAGCAGAACAAAGGGAGAAGCAATACCGAGCCCACCCAGGCTTTGGGGACCGCCGCGGTGGGGTCATCAGTGCCCGCACTTACTTCTATGCTGATGAGGCCAAGTGTGACCAGCACATGGAGACCTTTCTCCGCTGCATCGATGCCTCAAGTAAGTGCTCCACATGGCCTGAGGAGCCCCACTGTGCTTGGGGACTGCAGGGACCCTGCAGCCCACTGCTGTACTGTGGTGCTTCAGCTCCCTGCCTCGGGTCAGCTCTGCTTCTGTGGCTCCATGCAGGTGGCAGCTCTGAGGATGGCTTCTCAGCCATCAAGCTGACAGCACTGGGCAGACCTCAGTTCCTGGTGAGTGCCAGGGCTCTGACCATGGTGAGGTGGGGCAGAGCCAAAGGTACGGGTAATGCATCTGTGGGGCAGGTGCTTTAGGATGCCAGGCTTGCTGCAGTGGCATCTTTATGAATAGCAGAGGGCAGTGAACATCCACAGGCTGTCCCCTGTGTGCCCAAGGCCACCCTGAAGACCCTGCCTCAACTTTTGGAGACACATGAAGATCTCAGAAGTTTAAAGGTCCCAGCATGAGGGTATGGGGGTCCTGTACTGCTGGGCTTGGCCCCTGCTTGGCCAAGGTGCCCTGCTGTAGGGTCAGGGTTTCCCATCTGGGTATGACCTTGCAAAGCTGTGGCAGGATGGGGTGCTCTGGCTGGATGTCACCTCAGGCTCCCTCCACAGCTGCAGTTCTCAGAGGTGCTGGTCAAGTGGCGGAGGTTCTTCCACCAGATGGCCGCGGAGCAGGGCCAGGCTGGGCGAGCAGCACTGGAGATGCGGCTGGAGGCAGAGAAGCTGCGGGTGAGGCGGGTGATGCTGAGGGAGGAGGTTGGGATGCGCTGCCAGAGGGAGCAACAAGAGCACTGCAGCCCCTTGCACTGATGTTTCTTCTGGTGACAGGAGGCTTTGGCCAACCTTGGCATCGCAACCAAGGCAGAGACCCAGCGCTGGTTCACCGGCGAGAACCTGGGCATAAGCGGGTAAGCTGCCTGTGACCTGGGGGTGCTGTGCTATGGGGACACTGGGGGCCCTTGTCTCAGCTCCTGGGGCTGTGGGATGGCAGCAAGGGGAGGTCTCCACAGGGCAGCACTAGGTTCAGCACAGTGACCAATCATAGAGGAGGTCTGGGTGGAGGTGACAAGACAGGTCAGGGCAGCATCTCACTTGCTGGAGGGGCTGGGAGCTGGTAGAGACCTCCCTGCCCCTGCAAGATACCAGCACGGAGCCAGCTCTCTTCTCCCAGCACCGTGGATCTGCTGGG
>NW_009910988.1:6682-6981 GCF_000696875.1 Nestor notabilis
CCCCCCCCCCCCCCCTGCCACAGGCAGGGACACCTTCCACCAGACCAGGTTGCTCCAAACCCCATCCAACCTGGCCACAGGTATCAGGGGACCCCATAAACATACCCTGCATGTCACTCGTCCCCCCAGAGAGCCACTGAGACAGGCGTGAGGCTGATGGTGGATGCGGAGCAGAGCTACTTCCAGCCCGCCATCAGCCGCCTCACCCTGGAGATGCAGCGCCGCTTCAACAGGGACCAGGCCATCATCTTCAACACTTACCAGTGCTACCTGAAGGTGAGGTCCAGCAGCAGGCTGGG
>NW_009910988.1:7057-8896 GCF_000696875.1 Nestor notabilis
GCTCGGGGCTGGTTGCCTGAAGGCACCGGGCAGAGGTGGCACTGGCGCAGTGACCTTGTGCCATCTCTTCCCCCCGGTCCCAGGAGGCTTATGACAACATGACAGTGGACGTGGAGCTGTCACGCCGGGAGGGCTGGCACTTTGGCACCAAGCTTGTCCGTGGCGCCTACATGGAGCAGGAGCGGGAGCGGGCGGCCCAGATCGGCTATGAGGATCCCATCAATCCCACCTATGACAAGACCAACGAGATGTACCACAGGCAGGGGCAGCCCCAGCCATGGTCCTCACTCCCACCCCACCCCGCACAGGCCCTAGCAGCCTCACCATGAGCCCCTGTGCTGCCTTACAGGTGCCTGGACTATATCCTGGAGGAGATCAAGCACAGCAGGAAAGCCAGTGTGATGGTGGCATCTCACAATGAGGACACAGTGAAGTTCACCCTGTGCAGGTAAGTGCTGGGAAGGCATGGCAGGGACTGGGGGTCCAGCAGAGCTGCAGTGAGATATGACTTGTCAGGTCTCCTGTGCTCACCTGGTGGGACACACTGCCCTGTGTGCTCTGCCTCATGCCGAGGCTTGGCTTGCAGGATGACGGAGCTTGGCATCCACCCCTCGGAGAAGAAGGTGTACTTTGGGCAGCTGCTGGGCATGTGCGACCAGATCACCTTCCCCTTGGGTGAGTGCTGCAAGCAGCAGGGACTCGGCAGTCGTGCTCCTGCCCCACCTTGACCCTGGGGCTCTGCAGGATGGATGGAGCCAGGATGTGGGCCTGTGAGAGCACCACTGGCTGAGAACAGTGCCCTGTAGCCTCTGTCATAGAGTCATGGAATGGTTTGTGTTCAAAGGGACCTTAAGGCTCATCCAGTACCAATCCCTGCCACGGGCAGGGACACCTTCCACTAGAGCAGGTTGCTCCAAGCCCCTGTGTCCAGCCTGGCCTTGAACACTGCCAGGGATGGGGCAGCCACAGGTTCTCTGGGCACCCTGTGCCAGCACCTCAGCACCCTCACAGGGAAGAGCTTCTGCCTCAGAGCTCATCTCAATCTCCCCTCTGGCAGGTTAAAGCCATTCCCCTTGTCCAAAGCCCCTCTTCAGGTTTCTTGTAGCCTCTTTAGGCACTGGGAGCTCTCAGGTCTCCCCAGAGCACAGCAGAGGGGCAGGATCCCCTCCCTGAGCTGCTGCTCACGCTCTGAGGGTGCAGTCCAGCACATGGGGGGATTGTGGGCTCAAGCACACACTGAAGCCAGGTCATGGGGAGCTTCTCACCCAACACCCCAGGACTGCTCAATACAGTCTCCCCCAGCTTGCGTCTGTGCTGGGGATTGCCCTGACCCAGGGCAGGACCTTGCACTTGACCTTGTTGAACTCAATGAGGTTTGCAAGGTCCCGCCTCTCCAGCCTGTCCCTTCCCTTTCCCAGCTGCATGCAATGATGTGACCCCTGCATGGGGTTTGGGCAGGATGTAGGTGGAGAATCGCATCTGTCTCTTGGAGGCCCCATTAGACCATGATGGCTGGGCACAGAGATTTCCGCTTTGGTCTATGAGCAGAGATTGGGGCAGTCTGAGGAGGGGCAGAGGCTGATCCTGGTAGGCACAAACCTCTCTTGTACCCTGTGGGTCTGGGAGCATCATTGGCTCTGCTGGAGCTGCACACCAAGTCCTGGGCAACAGCCTCTTGTGTGACCTTGTCCTCTCCTCTGCCCCTGGCCCCAGCAGCACTCCAGGGACACGCAAGGGTCCCGGTCAGGGAACTATACCCCTGCCCACCCTGGTGGCCGGAGCAGAGCCCTGTGGCCAGGAGAGTTGTGGGAGGTGGAGGGGCCATTGTCCAGCCCAGCC
>NW_009910988.1:8916-10209 GCF_000696875.1 Nestor notabilis
CAGCCATGGCTCTGCCCTGGAGCTCCCATCGCCAGTGGGGTTTGGCTGCATCCTCCCCTGCTCATGCTGGAAAAATGTGTTAACTTGATGTTTCTGGTTGAGCGCTTCTTGCTTTGGCCCGGCCCCGGCTCCCGACATTCCCAGGGCTCCTGTGACCTCGGCGCCTTCCCAAGCTCTCAGTGCTGAGCAGGCTCAGCCTTGTCTGGCCACTCCCTGGGCTCCCTTCCCCAGTGCTGGACCACAGCCTCCGGCCACTGCATCCCTCCCACCCGCACCCCTTGCTCAGCAGCACAGCCTGAGGGGCACGGGAGGGATGGGAGGTGAGGGGGAGGCTTTTGGCTTCCTTCTTCCACTGTTTCCTCTTTTTCTTTTCTCTCTTTTCATCCGTGCTCCCTTCCTTCCCTCCCCCCGCCCCCCATCCCAGTTTTTCTGCTTTCTTGGTCCTTTCCCAACCCCTCTCTCTTCCAGGTCAGGCTGGTTTTCCCGTCTACAAGTACATGCCCTATGGCCCGGTGCAGGAGGTGCTGCCCTACCTGTCCCGCAGGGCCCAGGAGAACAGGGGCTTCATGGAGCGAGCAAACCGGGAGCGGGACCTTCTCTGGAGGGAGGTCAAGCGGCGGCTTCTCACTGGCACCTTCTTTAGCTCCAGACACTAACCCCAACCCTGACTTCCAGCCCAGCACCTCCTGTGCCTTCACCATGACCATTACTGCCATTCCCAGCCTTGCTCTGCTGCAGTCCCCCTCCCAGCACTTTTTTCCCGAGGAGGGGATGTGTCCTTGGTGATCTTTGAACCGCACATACCTCCTAGAGGTCACTACTGCAGGGCTGCCCCAGCTAGCATTTGTCCAAGGGATGTGCCTTCATCCCAGGGACTTGAGCTGGGCTGGCTCAGGGGACATCCTGTGGCCACCCCCCTCTGTGAGCACTGTCCTGGGGCTTTCCCATTGCGGCAGCAGGTTTGGCTGCCTGCTGTGTGCCATGGGCTCATATCCATGGTGGGCTGCGTGGCCCAGAGACAACCTGGCCTCAGCCACGAGTTCCTCCAGGCTCTGCCAGGGCTGGGGCTTGTTTTCTTCCAGCGCTGTGGAGGCAAAAGCCACAGTGACCTGTGGGCAGGGTCACTGGGCAGGGGCAGGCTCAGTGCTGCCTGTATCAGGTCAGCCGCTGCCTGGCTGCTCACCAGCTTTGCACAGCCCATCCCATGGGGCGCAGCAGAGCCGAGCTGCCCAGGCTGGTCCAGTGGGCAGGAGGAGTGAGGGGAGGCGGCCGGCCCCATCCCTGCGCTGGCCC
>NW_009910988.1:10219-10503 GCF_000696875.1 Nestor notabilis
TGCGGGGTCAGGTCTGTGCTGCAGGCAGGTGCAGGGCCAACCCCCGGAGCCAGAGCACAGCCTGGCTCTGCCGGACACTGGATTAGTGGGGAATGGTGATGATTAAATCACAGCTGTTCTTGCTCCTCTCTCCTGTTGTTCACAGAATCCCAGCCTGCTTTGGATTGAAGGGACCTTAAAGCTCATCCAGCTCCAACCCCTGCCATAGGCAGGGACACCTTCCACTAGAGCAGGTTGCTCCAAGCCCCTGTGTCCAACCTGGCCTTGAACACTGCCAGGGGTGG
>NW_009910988.1:10994-11427 GCF_000696875.1 Nestor notabilis
GCAGCGCCCCCTTCCGCTAGAGCAGGTTGCTCCAAGCCCCTGTGTCCAACCTGTCTTGAACACTGCCAGTGTCTGTCCCTGGGCTGTGAATCACTGCCCTGGTCCCAAAGGGGGAGTGTTGTGCCTGCTCCAGCTGCACATTTTGGCCAGGGCTAGGGCTTGAGGAAAAGGAGCCAGGGACAGGATCTATTGAGTGAGGCCAAACTCTTGGGAATGGAGAAGCTGTGGAGCTCTGTGATGGGCTTGGAAGGAACTGTGAGCCCTAGAGCATCCCACAACCTGTGGAGAGGGAATGGGAGCTGCAGGAGAGCCTCTCCCCACCCTGCGATCTGCTTTAGGAGCCATTCGCACAGAGGCTGCCACTGCCTTGAGTTAGGAGCAGTTTTCCCTGGGCTTGTTTAGGGCTCTGCAGGACCACCAGCAGCTCTGGGCT
>NW_009910988.1:11665-11945 GCF_000696875.1 Nestor notabilis
CACCCTCCCAGGGAAGAGCTTCTGCCTCAGAGCTCATCTCAGTCTCCCCTCTGGCAGGTTCAAGCCATTCCCCTTGTCCTGTTCCTACATCCCTTGTCCAAAGCCCCTCTCCAGGTTGCCTGGAGCCCCTTTACACACGGGAGCTGCTCTAAGATCTCCCTAGAGCTCAGCTGGGGTTGCCACATCCCAGGACAGACAGACCCTCGTGTTGTTGACCACCTAAGACAGCCCTGCCCTAGGGCTCTTGGGCACCGAGGCCTGCGGGGACCCCGGGTCGGCT
>NW_009910989.1:0-2372 GCF_000696875.1 Nestor notabilis
CCTCCAGGCGGGGTGGATGCGTGACCCTGCCCCGGCGGGAGACAGAGGGCGTCGGTGTCCCCCGCCCCTTGCTGTTGGTTGAGTGCTCAAGGCCAGGTGGGAGGTTGTAGTGAGGTTGAGGTCGGTCTCTTCTCCCAAGTAACAAGCGATAGGACAAGAGGTAATGGCCTCAAGCTGTGCCAGGGGAGGGTTAGGTTGGATATTAGGAATAATTTCTTCACCGAGAGGGTGCTCAGGCATTGGAACAGGCTGCCCAGGGCACTGGTGGAATCACCATCACTGGAAGTGTTCAAAAACCATGTAGATGAGGCGTTCAATGATACGGTTTAGTGGTGGACTTGGCAGTCCTGGGGTAATGAATTTCATGATCTGAAAGGTCTTTTCCAACCTGGATGATTCTGAGATTCTAAGCAAGACCAACTCCAGGGATTTCTAGTCAAGAAAGAATCAGATGAATGATAACACCATAGAATTACAGTTCCTTTGCAGTAGTAATATGTGTGTGTAAGTAGTGATAGATGAAATCGTGATGTATCTGAATGCTCGAAGGGCATCAGAACCGTGTGTGAAACCACATTCAGGGCGCCCCAATTTGAATGGGACACCTTGTGCACGTGAATGAAATAATCACTCTTTTAACTCCATCCTTAGTGTCTGAGCCTCTCCCCTCAGTCAGCATGGGCCAGTTGCAAAGCTTTTGTGACAATTTCCACTGCTCAGCTTGTGTCTACTGCCTCTCACCATTGACTACACTGCTCCAAGACAGCCTCCTGCCAGGTAGTTGAAAATAGCAGTGAGACTCCTCTTCTGTGTGCTGAGCTGACCCACGTCTCAGCATCTCCACCCATACATAATCCCTCCAGCAGGCAAAAATTCAGTTAGCAGGTTCATTCCTTTATCCTTTTGATTAGGTGGAAACAAGACGGAGAAATTATTTGAGGTCAGTGTCATGCCCAGTTTTCTTTCCTTGGTTTTATCTTTTCAGTGATTTTAATGATTCATGTAATACACTTCTTTGCAGGACCTATTACACACCACATCTGCATCTTAATTCAACAACCACAATAGTCTCAGGATGTTTATTTCCTTGGTAAGCAGACAGAAATTGTTGTGATCCACGAGACCTGTTGGATTTTCCCGTGATTCTCGTCCAGCTGAGTCATGGGTGCTTTATCCTGAGGTCACTGTAAGCCCCCCAGAAGCAAATACAAGAACACTACCAGAAATCAAAAGCTTTTGATGCTGTCTTTCATGGAATCCTTCTGGACAAAATGTCCAGCACACAGCTAGAGAAGTCCATAATATGCTGGGTGAGCAATTGGCTGACAGGTCGGCTCAAAGGGTTACGGTACATGGAGTTACATCAGGCCTATAGCCAGTCACCACTGGAGTTACCCAGGGCCCAATTTTAGGGCCAGCATTCTTTAATGTTTTTATAGTGATCTGGACATAGGAATCAAATGTACATGAAGTAAGTTTGCTGATGATACTGAACTAGGAGAAGCTGTGGAGGCCCTCAGAGGTAGAGAGGCCTTACAGAGACATCTGGATAGACTAGATCTGAGCAATCACCAACTGTATGAAATTTAACAAAAGCCAGTGCTGGATTCTCCAGCTGGGACAGGGTAATCCTGGTTATACATAGTAACTGGAGGATGAGAGGCTGGAGAGCAGCCACACAGAAAGAGATCTGGGGGGTTGGGTTGGCGGCGAGTTGAATAGGAGTCAACAGTGTGCCCTGGTAGCCAAGAGGCTGAGGCTACTCGGTTTGTTCAGCTTAGAGAACACAAGGCCAAGGGGTGACCTCATCACAGTCTACACCTTCCTCAAGAGGGGCAGTGGAGGAAGTGGTGCTGATCACCACTCACTGGTGACCAGCGACAGGATGTAATAAAGTGGAATGAAGCTGCATCAGGGGAAGTTCAGATTGGCCATTAGGAAAGGTTCTTCACTGAGAGGATGGTCAGTCACTGGAACAGTCTCCTCAGGGCCTCCTAGGGTCATGGCACCAAGACTGTCAGAATTCAAGATGCATCTAGATGACGATCTTAGTCATATGGTTTAGTTTTAGGTGGTCCTGCAAGGAGCAGGGATTTGGACTCAATGCACCACACGACCTCCTTGTCTCTAAATTGGAGAGACACCAATTTGATGGATGGACCACTCAGTGGATAACGAACTGGCTGGATGGCTGCACACAAAGAGTTGTGGTCAACGGTTCAATATCCACTTGGAGGCCAGTAACGAGTGGTGTCCCTCAGGGATCAGTGTTGGGACCTGTGTTGTTCAACATCTTTGTGGGTGACATGGACAGTGGGATTGATGCACCCTCTTTGTCGTCTTTGCCAACGACACCAAACTGTGTGGCTCGG
>NW_009910990.1:0-2121 GCF_000696875.1 Nestor notabilis
GAGACGAGGATGGGGATGAGGATGAGGATGGTGAAGGGGTGAGGATAAGGATGGGGATGGGATGAGTGTGAAGATAAAGATGAGGAGGGGGATGGGCCCCGCAAGGGGAGGGGCCATTGGGCTCTCCCAAGGGGCAGCCAACACTGAGGCTTCTATGATTGATTTTACAGGACAAGGGGAAACAATAAAGGTGCAATAAAGATGCCACGTGCTCCTGCATCCCTCCTGTCCCTGGGCTGGAGCCGCGGTCTTTGTGTTGCTTGTTGTAGCCTGGGCAATAGTTTTTAGCAGCACCAGTGAGCAGGAGAGGAATCCTCGTCCGTCAGGCTGTGGTTCCACATCTACATCGCTGCCTGTGCTTCCTGGTTAAGGATTCTGCAGATCTGACAGCTCTGCCAGAGGCTTGCTTTGAAGCGGGGAAGTTCTGGAGGCATTTCTGCCTCCAAGGAGACTGTGAAAACTGATGGGTGTAAATAAACTACCAGGTTAATAAGATGCACCTTAAAAGTCTGTAACTGGAGCAGGTTGAGGAGGTGGGGGCCTGGCTGAGCTGAACCTCGCGCTTGTGTGATTGAAGGGCAAAATATAAAGTCCTAGGGTTAATGAAAGCTCAGAATGAGTAAAGTGGCATCTAAATAAAGTGACCTCTAAAAACTGTGGTTTTTTCCCTTTAGAGTGACCAGCTTCTGATCAAAGGAGGAAAAATTGTCAATGATGATCAGTCATTTTATGCAGACATCTATGTGGAAGATGGTTTAATAAAGTAAGTTAAAAATTCATGTTGGGTAATGTAATTTCCAAGCGTGGTGCAGTGCCAGGGAGTCTGAATGAGGCTCCTTTCCATCCTTTTTCTCTTGGAAATATGTTCCCTTTTTGAAAGATAAGAACAAGCTCCAATAGATGGGGCTTGGAGCAACCTGCTCTAGTGGAAGGTGTCCCTGCCGGTGGCAGGGGTTGGAGCTGGAGGAGCTTTAAGGTCCCTTCGAGCCCAAACCATTCCGTGATTCAATGAATGAATGGTGTGTGCCCACCAGCAGTACGTGGAAGTTGGTTTTGCACCTTCACTTCAAAGTTGTTGCCAATTAACAGGAGATTTTAATGCTCTTTTCAGACAGATTGGGGAAAACCTGATGGTTCCCGGCGATGTGAAGACGATCGATGCCTATGGCCAACTGGTGCTGCCGGGGGGCATAGACGTGCACACCCGGCTGCAGACACCCGTCATGGGGCTCACCCCCGACGACGACTTCTACCAAGGGACACGGGCGGCCCTGGCAGGAGGCACCACGATGATCAGTAAGATGCAGCAGCATCCGAGCCAAGTAGAACGTTGTTTGGTGAAATACACGGGGCCTTTATCCCTGTGGAGAGTATTTGCCTTCAGAGCACAGACATATTCATTTCTGCTGTAGAAATCAAAGCATTGCAAAGCCAATTAAAATGCTTGCATACCTTTCAGCACCTCCTTCCATTGCTGCACACATACATTAATCATAGTCGTAGGCTGGTTTGGGTTGGAAGGGACATTAAAAATCATCTAGGTCCAACTCCCTGCCATATACAGCTGCTTCTGCTTCAGCTCATAAGAGAGTAAGATAGAAGAAAACCTTAAAGGTGTTTTAATACATTTTTAATAGCTTTGCAAGTATGTTTTTCTAAGAGTTTTTCATCTCTGTGAGCATGGGTTTCATGTTTATGTTAATGTAAAATACTTCTGATTTCTGTTTTGCTCTTGTTCTGGTCCCAAGGCCCACTCTAGTATGTGACTGAAGGACCAGTCTCAGCAAATTCTGGCGTAGCTCCATGCACATCTCATGGCCAGTACTGCAGGGCATAGGAGCAAAGATAAGAGAAGGGCAGTAACTGATGGGCTGGGGGTGACTGCACATGGGGAGTGCCCAAAGGAGCCATGCACTGATAAGCAAGGACATGCTGTGGTCACGGGCTGCTCTCCGGTGCTGTGCTGGGTGGGCTCTGTGAGCAGAAGGCACAGTAATGCCCATAACTTGGAGTTGGTTTGTTCTGGTTGTTTCACTTACCTGGGAGGTGGGTTATCCTTCATTTTCAATCAGTGCATCAGCACAGAACCCTCCTTTCCAGGCAGGAACGCCCTGCACGGGG
>NW_009910991.1:0-1399 GCF_000696875.1 Nestor notabilis
GCCCCTTTAGGCACTGGAGCTGCTCTAAGGGCTCCCCTTCAGGAGCCTTCTCTTCTCCAGCCGACCCAGCCCAGCTCTCTCAGCCTGGCTCCAGAGCAGAGCTGCTCCAGCCCTCACAGCAGCTCCATGGCCTCCTCTGGCCTCGCTCCAGCAGCAGCACGTTTAGTAGAAGATTAATCTCTTGCGCTTTCACTTCTCGGACTAAAAGCCGTTCCCCTTATCCTGTCCCTTCTGATCCTTCCCTGCGTCCCTCCTTTCTCCAGCAGCTGTAAAGCCCCGGAGCGCAAGAGCCGCAGCAGCAAGGCAGAGGCGAGGAGCCGAGCAGTGGCCAAGGAGAAGACGCTGGAGTGTGGTCAGATCGTGTGGGGCTTGGCCTTCAGCGCCTGGCCAGCAGCAGAGGAAGGGGACACGGACCCTGCCTGCGCCGTGGGGCTCTCCTGCCTCATCCTGGCCACTGGGCTCAACGATGGGCAGATCAAGGTCTGGGAGGTGCAGACAGGTGAGGGGATGTTGCCAGCAGTGGGAGCACTCTTGGATTCATGTTTCTCCCCTTGGAAGGAGATCCTGTCCCCATCCTTCCCTAAATACTCCCCTGTGTTGAGCTCTGTCCCACGTGGAGCTGCCTGTGTGTGAGGGGCACTGCCTTGTCCCCTATGGAGGGATGGCACTTGAGCATGGCTCCTCTCCACAGGACACCTCCTCTTCAGCCTCTTGGGGCACCAGGATGTCGTCAGAGACCTGAGCTTCGCTCCCAATGGAAGCCTCATCCTTGTGTCAGCCTCGCGGGACAAGACCTTGCGTGTGTGGGACCTCAGCAGAGATGGTAGGAGCGTGCAGGGATGTCCCTGGTGCTATGTCACCCCCAGCTCAGGCTGGGCTTTGGGATGGGGGGGGAAAACCTACCTCATGGAGATGATGGGAAAGGATCTTTGGTGACAGAGATGAAGGCAGAAGGGGACAGTTCTACAGCATCCCCTTCCAGCTGGGGCCTGGGAGGTGCAGGAGGGGGTCACAAGTAGACAGAGCTCTGTATCTGCCCAGGGAACCCCCCAGCACCACATGTATTCCCCCTCGGGAAGGGGAGGGGAGAGCAGGGACTGGGCCCAGCACTGCCTCTGGTACTCACATGTCTCCTGTCCCCAGGGCGGCAGGTCCAGGTGCTGTCAGGCCACGTGCAGTGGGTCTATTGCTGCTCCATCTCCCCAGACTGCAGCATGCTCTGCTCCGCCGCCGGAGAGAAGTCCGTGAGTCCCAAGGGATGCAGCCATAGAATCATGGAATGGATTGGGTTGGGAGGGATCTAAAGCTGCAACCCCCTGCCACGGGCAGGGACAGCTTCCACTAGAGCAGGTTGCTCCAAGCCCCTGTGTCCAACGTGGCCTTGAACACTGCCAGGGAT
>NW_009910991.1:1678-2329 GCF_000696875.1 Nestor notabilis
CAGTTCCCGCGTGCAGAGGCCCTCTCCAGCATTCTTGTAGCCCCCTTTCTTCAGACACTGAAAGCTGCTCTGAAGTCTCCACTCAGCTTCTCTTCTCCAGGCTGAACAGCCCCATCCCATGTCCCGCTGCATCCAGCACCCCCCCTCAGCCCTCCACACCCCCAGTGCAAGGAGTATCCCTGTAGAAGGGGCCAGGCCAGACCACACTTGCTCCTCAGCCCCCCAGGTGCTGCATGGAGGAGCTGGGACCAGAGCTCGTGCTTCTTGACCCCTGAGATGCTTGTGCCGTGCTCCCACAGGCGCTGCTGTGGAGCATGCGATCCTACACGCTGATCCGGAGGCTGGAGGGGCACCAGAGCAGCGTGGTGTCCTGTGACTTCTCCCCAGACTCTGCTCTCCTCGTCACCGCCTCCTATGACGCCTGTGTCATCATGTGGGACCCCTACACCGGGGAGCAGCTGAGGACGCTGCGGTACGAGGATGGGGACGGCACCAGGAATGGGGACAGGGCAAAAGGGGGTTTGGAAGGGCTGAGTGTGGCCTTATCTCCGTGGCCACTGCCTCGCCACTGTTTCCAGCCTGAAAGGGGGTCTGGCCCCTCTGCCAGCCCCAGAGCACTGGGAATGGGGCTCGTGGCAGCCTGGGGGGGGG
>NW_009910991.1:2426-2883 GCF_000696875.1 Nestor notabilis
CCTGGCCACGGTGGCAGAGGACAGGTCAGTGAACCCCCTTGGGGACCTCCAGTGGGAAGAAGGTCCCAGGACACCACTAAAAGGAACCAGGAGCTCAGGATGTGCCAGTGGGGAGCAGACCTTGTGTGGCAGGTCCCCACCCATGCCTGGTGTTAAGGGGAAAGGGCAGGATGCCTGGGACACCATGGCTGGGAAAGGGGTAGCAAGGTCAGGGCACTGTCACCCCTCTGAGCTGCAGCCCATGTGCTGTGTGCTGTGCCCCCCTTGCTGTGCCCCTCAGCACTGTCCCTTGCTCTGTCTGCATCCAGCTCAGCTCTGCAGGGGGCAGTGCCACCCGGTTTGGAGCAATGCTAAGCACAGCTTAAGGCTGGGCAGAGACTGGATGGAGCAGCCCTGAGGAGGACTTGGGGTGTTGGGGGAGGAGAAGCTCCCCATGACCCGGCTTCAGTGGGTGCTG
>NW_009910991.1:3057-4463 GCF_000696875.1 Nestor notabilis
AAGTTACCATAAAGCTCAAGGCCAGGTGGGACACAGGGGCTTGGAGCAACCTGCTCTAGTGGAAGGTGTCCCTGCCTGTGGCAGGGGTTGGGACTGGAGGAGCTTTAATGTCCCTTCCAACACGAGCCATTCTATGAACCCAGAGGCTTCATCTGAGCTGCAGGGCTGTGTGGATGAGGGCCTGACATGGTGTCCCCCCCTTTTCTCCTCAGGCTCCTGAGGATCTGGGCATTGGAGCTGCGCTCTCCAGTTGCATTTGCTCCCATGACCAACGGCCTGTGCTGCATGTACTTCCCACACGGCGGTTTCATTGCCACAGGGTACGTTATGTGTGAGGCGAGAGCAGAGGGACACGTGGCTGCTCCCTCCTCCTGCACCTCTGTTGTCTTCTCACCATGCTCCCAGCTTCCCAGGGGCTGCAGGCTGGTTTCCTGGGCTGGGGAATGCCTGTGCCTGCAGCAAGCTCGGGATATTTGGGGATAATTGAGCCTTCTTGTGTTCCTCTTGCCCTGTGTTCACACCTTTGGGTCCTGTTGCAGGACCAGGGATGGCCATGTCCAGTTCTGGACCGCTCCGAGGGTCCTCTCGTCGCTGAAGCACTTGTGCCGCAAAGCTCTGCGCACCTTCCTGACGACGTACCAGGTCCTCGCGCTCCCCATTCCCAGGAAGCTGAAGGAATTCCTCACTTACCGGACCTTTTAAAGCAGGGTGCAACGTGGATGCACGGAGGTGAGAGCCCTCTGCCTGGTGGCAGGGCTTGGCCTGGGTCAGAGGAGGCACCACACGACGACGTCTCGCTGATGCCTGAGCTGTGGGGCAGGAGGATCGCTGCTCCCCTCCTTTTGGGGCTGCATCGGGGAATGTGGAGGGAGTTTTTGGTGTAATAATACTAGAACCTAGCTAAAATGCATGCAGAGGGCAAGGGGTACGGTGTGGTGGCCCTGCAGGGGACACGGGTCCCCCCTGCTGTCTGCAAGTTATGGGTTAGGTGCTTTTGCTTCCAAGTGCAATGTTGTGGGGTGAAGGTTTGCAGTCTGAGCAGAGCTTTTGGTGTTTGTGCGAGTTCAGGGATACAACCAGCCCTGGCAAAACCAGCCCTCATGGGATCAGCCTGTACAGTAGCTTAATTCCCAGAGGAATGAGGGCTCTGCTGCTCTCCTGGTCTGGGTGTGAGCTGGACAAACCCCAGCAAGTCCCCACAGACTTGATGGCAGCGATGACAGAATAAAGAATTGATTCCTCACATCTTTGCTCTTGGCTCTAGAGGTGACCTGGGGATTGCAGGCAGGGACAGCTCCAGCCTGGCTGTGGAGCTGCAGCGGGTACTTGCCCAGCTCTGGAGTGCAGCAAACCTGCAGGTTCAGTGCTGGGTGCAGGGGGGGGGAACAGTCCACTGCAGCCCCCAG
>NW_009910992.1:0-1126 GCF_000696875.1 Nestor notabilis
CCCCCCGCCCCGAGCATCCCGGGGGTGGGAGCGCAGCGATGGGGCGCCTGCCGCTGCCCCTGCCCAGCTGGGGCGTTCCTCAGAGGGAGGAGGTTTGCTGGGGGGTGTTTGTATGAATGGAGCTGGTAGGTGGTGGGGGGAAAAACCTGCTCCAGGGAAGCTCGCGCTCCGCAGAAATTCCCGTGCGCCTTGGAAATGGGATTTGGAGAAATCTCACCCGGGAAATGGTGTTACCTATTGACTCCAATCTGAATTTGTA
Organism: Nestor notabilis; assembly: GCF_000696875.1. Lineage (NCBI taxonomy): Eukaryota > Metazoa > Chordata > Aves > Psittaciformes > Psittacidae > Nestor > Nestor notabilis. The sequence goes on from NW_009910992.1 coordinate 260, forward strand.
TGGATTTATTAATGTTAATTATTTATTAATGAACTGATATGAATTTATTAATGTTAATTAATTTTCTAGCTATAACAGGTTTCTAAACCTAAAGGAAAGCTCAGTGAATTAAATAGGGGGAAAATTTTGCTAAGAGCATTGTTCGGTGGGTTTAGGATGTGGAATGTTTCAAGAAATAAGATCAATTTAGGGTTGTTTTAATGAATGCTCCAAGAGTGTTCTGCTCTGTAAAGAACAGGGTAGTGACATGCTGGAACTTCATGGGTTTAAATATGTATTCCATCTCCCTTGCAGAGCCTGTTTCCGATTTTGGCAACAGCTAAAATAGCATCTTTAATATCCAGATTCCAGATTTTTTGCCTATGTAACTGGAAATGGGTTAAGAACAGAGTCGGGGCTCTAATCTCCTTCCTAGTGCTGTATTGAGAGCACATGTCAGATGAACCCCTCTGCTGACCCCCAGTTTATCGCAGCCCCTCTCCAGCGCACCACTGCCACGCTCCCTGCTTGCACACCCATCCACCTCCTTAAACCCAACCGAAACCGGTGCAGGCAGTGCTTGGGAAGGACGCTCCATGCACTCCCAAGCTTCACTTGCATTTTAAGTTTCCCACATGGCTTCATTCCTGCCGGCTCCCATTGGCAGCGGCCGTCCCCGCTGTGTTCCCGGCCCGGGTGTTGGCAGGCTGCGAGTACAGCCCTACCACACACAGCCTGCACGTTGTGCACAGGCAGCTGCCTTGTTCCTGGCCCTGGGTTTCATGTGAGACGTGCTGACACGCCGGGAACAGCCTGCCTGCCTCCGCTGCCCTGCATGGGATGTGGGAGCCGGGCTGGCTGATGTGGCAGGGGGGCTTTGGGGGGGAA
>NW_009910992.1:1157-7795 GCF_000696875.1 Nestor notabilis
TCAGGCAGGGTTGTGTGGCTGCTGCCAGTGCAATGGGACAAGGGGAATAGTGTGATAGTTCTTGTGTTTTGGGTGTTTGCGCTGCACTAAAGCAGCTCTCAAGGCTCTCGTTGCATTGCATAGGGATGTTTTGGGGTGTGCGTTGTTAAATTCCAAGAGGACTAAAGAGCAAGGTTTGGTTTACAGCCTGTAAATAAAAATGGGACCTGAGGTATGGCAGATCTCAGCTCAAACCCTTGAAATAAGTTACTATTATCCAACTCCAAGCAAAAACTGCAGAGGACTATAAAATGCTCATTTCAGAGCCACTGTTGCTGGGTGCTGAGGATGCCCGCTGGGCACTGGGGAGAGTTGGCTTAAACTGATCCGCATCCCATCCGGGACTGCTGCGCTTTGGGGAAATTCCCTCCTTGCAGCCTCCTCTGCTCCGTGTACAGGAACAGTCCCGGGGGGAACTGTGTGAAGGCAAAGGCATTTCCCTCCCCCTCTGCTAATAAAAACTTGGGTGCAGCTTTAGCTGATGGCAATTTGAACTTCCCTCAAACCAGGAAACTCCTGTCCAGGCTGGAGAAAAATAGAAGGGGATTCTTAAGCTTTCCAAACGCAAATCCCCTCTTCTTGTATGACTCTTGTTCGTGTTGAATAAGCCAAGCTTATTAGCCAGTGAATAAGCAAAGTGCTGCTTTGGTTCCAATTGACGTGTGGAAATGGCTGCGTTTGAGGTGTGTGTAAATATGGTAACTGCTCACTATGTGCCTGAGCAGTTCAGTGTCTTTATGCCAAGTGCAGGCTTTGATAGTAATTATTTCTGAGAGCTCAAAAGTGCTTCTTGCCTGGTGTGACAGGTTTTGGTGCCATGTGTGGCTGTCTTTGACACCTGCTCTATCCCAAAATGACGATGACAGAAGAGGAAGAAGTTCTAGCAAAGGATTGAAGGGAAATGGAACATATATATAGAATTCACCACAGTCTGTCCCAAAAGAAACCTTGATAATCCAGATATATCTTATTTATGCAAACACACGCTGAGCTGGTTGGCATATGCTGGTGCTTCATGTGCATGCGGTGCCCACAGCAGGTCTGCTCAGCCTCAGCAAGCATGTTTTGGCAAGCAGGTGCTGATTCATGGGGCTGGGGAGGGCAGTGCTGGTGGAAGCATCAATTTCAGCCCTCCCAAAGCCACCCGATCGCACAATAATTCACCAGGGCTTGGGTTTTGCCCTCCACAAAAGAAGTCACCAAGGTCTAGCTGTCGTCCTCAGCTCTGCATATGGGATGTGCTCAGAGAGCTGTGCCTGTCTCCAGGGGAGTAAAACCATACCTGTTGCAGGTAGCACATCACCCTCTTTGTCCAGCTTATTTGAGGGCCATTGTCACTGGTGAAAGGTCTGTCGTCTCACCTCATTAACTATTCTTTTCAGCTCTCTGCCCCAGCATAAAGCTCCCTGGCAACCCAAGGGTGAAGCCTGGCTTTGCATCTGAGGGTCAGACCTGGTGGGACCAGCAGTGATTTGCCACCCCAGGAGGGTGGTTTGCAGCACAGAGGGTGGGGATGAGTGCTTGTATCCTCCTACAATAAGAAAGAAGAGTTTTAGCAATGGGGTTACTATTTGAAGCAAAATCTTCACCATTTTTGGCTACCTGGAAGCAGAAATATTCCAAGCTGAGCACAGCGTGTAGCTGAGCTTCAGCGAAACATTTGCACTTTAGGGCATGGAGACAAACCCCAAATGCCTTTCCAGTGGGAATCTGCTGGAATAGAGTGGCTCACCCCCAAAACACAGTGTTGGTGTGGAAGTGCAAGAACTCCAGATGAGCTGTTGGGTCTGCCAGGGAAAGGACATTTATGTCTATGCTAAAACAAGAACTGGATGGGGTCCATGCCCTGACCTGTCCTTAGGTGAGGCTTTTCCTCCTGCTGTGGGTGTGCATGACATGCTAAACCAGCACACAGAGAGAATCCCTTAGATATTTCTCTGCATCCAGGGGATAAGAAGATATATTATTGCAGTTGTTCCCATTACTGGAAGTATTTCATTACTGCTGGTTTCAGTTATGCAGGTTGTTTTGAGTGCAGGGTGAGCCGTGGTTCGGATTGACTGTCCTTCAGAATGTCAGTGTATTTCATAGAGGGAAGGTGAACTTGCCAGTCATTGTGAGAAATCTTTGTGAAATGGCCATGAAACTGAAGCTACTTATTCCTGTGGAGGCAAATGATATAAATGGCTCATCTGAATTTAATGTATAAGAATATCTCAATCAGCCTGTCAAGGAGATTAAGCGTTTGAAGTGATGTGTGACGTGACATAATCCCTGCATATCACGTCAGGAATTTGGGAGAGGAATTAGACTTAACTGCTCACTAGGAAATTCAGCATTAAGGTGGAGGTGCAGAGATGTGATGTGTGTTGTAGGTAGCCTTTTTTCCCTGGATGCTGCACTTCATTCTTTATGCCTTTTTGGTGGTGTGACCTTATTGTGTTCAGCACCAGATGCGATGTGTTACATGGGAGAGATGCTGTGAGCCTCCTGCAGTGCATGGGCACTTAGCCCTTGCGACAGAGCACATGTAAGACTCCATCCCAAGCTCCAAGTGAGGGGAAAACTGTCTCGGATTCTGGGAGGGTGTCGCAAGCTTGCTCCCATGGTGCTGTCCTTACTCAGCAGAGGATGTGCTACAGGCTGTGGTCAAACCCCTGTTTTCACCTTTAGCTCTGAATGGCCTTTTCCTTTCCTCAATAGCCCTGAACAGTAGTTGTGTCATCCTTGCATGTGTTTATCTATCTTAAGTTGAAAGTCAAAGCTTTGGATTTCATCTTTGGTCTCTGGAAACATGAAACATATTTCAGGGAAAACAGCTGTGTTCCCTTCCGTGGAGTTTCACAACAGATGAATCCTGCAAAATAAGGCTTGTATTGTTGTTGCAGTCACTGCTTTCTTTTGATATTTTCTTTTTATTTCCATGATGAGATTAAATCCTAGACGCTGCTCCCTCTCTTGGGAATAGTTTTAAGGCAGCTCTCTTCTCAGACCTGAATTATTCACCAAGAAGAGGATTTTCTTTTGCTGAGATGAGGATGAGTAGGTCGGATCTGGGACTGCTGTGGTGGTTTGGAGCTCTTTGAAGCTCTTTGTCATGAATCATTAAAAAGGGCTGCAATAACATGGCAAAACAGAGAACCAGCTCTTTGTGTAGGTGATCTGAGAATCACCTTCAGATATGCACAAAAGGATTAATCCTGCTTGTTGCTTTTTACATTGAGAAGCTAGTAAATTATGTTTCATTTCCTACTGATTCATTTCCTTGCATGCTACGACTTAGCATTGGTTTTCATGTACAGCTTACACTTTATACCATTTTCTTAATAGGCATCTAAGATGAGAATGGTTGTAGGTATTTATTCTGTGCTCAATTACCCAATGAGATGGGGATTTTTGCTATCCACTGTGACGTTTGCTATAGTCTAGAGGGAATAATGCAAAGGAAAGAAAGGCAATTTGCTTGATGTGACTGGCTCAAATTCCTGATAGTGCTGGCCAAAGCCACGAGAAGTCTCCATGGTGTTGGGTGGGATGAGAGCTGCTTGGGACAGAGATGGAGATGGTGCCAGCCCTGTCCTCGTCATTGTGTTCTCCCTTTCCCAATTGTTTTTAACTGATTAAGAGCTCAGGCAGGGATGCTGTGTTACTCCCTAGATGTGCAGTTAGAGCATTACACTGGCTGAATTAAAACAAGAACAATTGAATGGAAAGCTTTTCTTATTGCCCCAGGATTGGAAACAAATTGTGCTGTCCTGATTTGCTCATCACACCTCTTTGTGTGGGTAGTTTTGGGTAATCTGTGGATGCCAGCTTTTCAGATGAAGGGCTTTGGGGATAGAATAGGGTGTTACTGTATGTAATAAACTACAGGCAGCCTCTCTCTGTGCTATTAATGACACTTCTCTGAAAAGAAGTGGCTCTGCTGCCAAGTCATCCACATTCAAAAGCTCATGGAAACTGAAAAGCAAACCGTAAGGTGTTTTGTTTTGGAAGAGAATAGGACCAAATGAGATCGGCACCTGCAGTTTCCAATCTGGTCCCAGGTGAAATCTTACAGAGATGGAGGATTATGGCAGCAAGAACCACATTCAGGCATGAGAAAACCCGTTCCTGACACTTCCTCTGTTTGCAGCTTGGCAGAGCTGGGCATAATTTCAAACCCTTCCAGGGATGACAGGAATGTGCTTCAGCATCTGCCACAGGGACTTGGAGCATCCACCTTCAATGCTTGTCCCTGCATGGTGAGAGTCCCTTGGGAGAAGGGGTGAACATGGTCCTGCTGCAGGTGCCCAAATTGCAATGGTTCTACGGGCCTTCATTCAAGGAAATGGAGATTGTAGAGGGAGAGGAAACTGATGCTTTGAACCCTTTGTGATGTAAGGACCTGTTTACCACGAGTTACAGCAGCAGAAATAGCCCTGTTGTATCCCTGGACAGAAGATGCAGTGCCTGGCGCAGTGGTGACAGCCTTGTGCTGGTGGATGTGGTGGCAGGGATGCATCTTTAGCTCTTTGAGGTCTTTTACAAAGCCCTGGAAACCTGGGGCCCTCCTGTTGTCTTTAAGGAGGGCTTTTGCATCAAATATGAAGGCATAAAGTGCAAAATCACAGAGGCAGAGCCATGCAGTGGTGCCAGGTCCACCTCACTGCTGCCTTCCTTGCCTGCCTGCTGCCTGTCTGCATTCCTGTCCTTGCTGGGGGCCCACCCAGGTCTCCCCTATGCTCTGCACCTCTCTTTGTAAGGCCACCCTGTGCCTTCTCCATTCCAGGAGTATCTCATGGCCTCGTCCATGATGGGACTGGTGGCATCCAGGCAGGGAGCTGCCCTGGGCACCCAGTGTACAGGGATTGATTAGGAAGGGGATGACTTCCTTGCTGTGATGTGTTTTATGGTTATTCTGTCTTTGGTAGCTCCTGAGTTCTTTTTTTGGACTCATGGCTTCACATTGCCAAAAATACACCCCAAATCTCTGTATGTGTGAATACAGCACTCAGTGGAGGGTCTCCTCTGCAGACTTCAGGAGGTTTCTTTTTGAGCTTGCTCCCAGGTAACTGGGAGCTCTTTAGACTTGCTCAGTAACCACAGCAACAAAACTCTCCAGAACCCAGAATTAAAGCCATTAGATAAAAATGCCCATAACTTAGAGTGATTAAGTATGGAGGTAGATGATCTCACAGCATCCCCTGTGATGGCAGGCAGAGGAAACATGCCCATGGTGCAGTTGCAGGTGGGTGCATAGGACCAAGCACCGTGGTGGCACCGAGTCTGGCTTGAGCATGAAGCCACAGCACCTATAGGTGCCTATGGGGCTCTGCAGGGTTTCTCACACCTCCTTAGTGATTTCTGTAATGTGCAAAAAGCCCTTGCAAGCTTAAAGAAGCCCTTTCTCCTGCAGACAGGATGGGAGCTCCCCATCTCTGTTTTCTGATGAGCTGTATGTTGGTAATGATGGGAATTTTTCATATGTTAATTCTTCCCCCTACCACCACCCCCCTTGGGATACAAAACATATGTAATGTCTTTAAAAATAAGTAAAATGAATGACCTAATAATGCAGGCTTTGAATATTTGATGGAAGATTAGTAGGCTGCAATCAATCAGGGTTTTCTTCTGAGTAATAAATATGTGAATTATTTACTCAGATAAAAGTTTAATTACCATCTCACTTGGGAGGGGTATAGTTATGCCTGGTTTTCCTAAGAAAATCAGTTCATTCTAGAAATAAACCAGCCAGCATTCCTGTGAGTAAACCAAGTGACGTTCCTGCTGGCACAGCCCCAGCCTGGCTACAGCGGAGGTTCCTCTCTCTGCATCTTCCACCTCTACCCATCCGGAGGGCTCTGTAGCATCCCCCTTCCCAATTTAAGCAGGCTGTGCTCCTCTCCTCCTGGCGGTGGTATGATCACCAAGGACTCCGTGCAGAGCACCTCATTGCTCTGAGCCCTTTTCCTGCAAAAATCTCACTTTTTGCAAGTTTTCCACCTGGTTCCGTGCTCGAATGTGGCTCCTCCATCCCACTTATGTGTCCTTCATGCGTGGTCTGGGAAGTCTGCAAAAAAGACTAGCCAAGCACTTCACAGCCCAGTTTGATGGACTTAAGAGTATTTGCTGGCTCTCCCTAAAAACGCAGTGGTTTGACTGGGCGTGCAGATCATCACAGGGTCAGACTGGGAAGGGACACAACAAGTGCCACTGTGCAGCATCCTGCTTGCTGCACCCTGATAACCCCCCTGCTTGGCTGGTGCTGGGGGCGCCTGCAGCAAGAATAGGTAAAGCACAGAAAATTCAGCCTGTGCTTTACTGCACTGCTAAATCCATGCATAGGTAGAGCTGAGATTTTTGCTGGTTTTGTTAATCATCCAAAAGCTCACACAAGGATGGCACATTGGAGAACTGATGTGGTGAAGAAGCACTTGGTTTTGGTGTTGAAATTAAGTGAGAAATTAGCTAAAGAACAAGGCAGGGCTGATAAAAGCTGCCATGCAAAACCTTTGCCATGCAAAGAGATGTTATAGGGCTGTGCATCAGCAGCAGGACTGGAAGAGGGACAGGGACTGGCAAACTGGTGGTGAAGCCTCTGCTCTCTGCAAACCACC
>NW_009910993.1:0-4476 GCF_000696875.1 Nestor notabilis
CGGCTCCACAGTGTATTGGGGTTTATTTATTCACGTTTTAGGAACCCACCTTACCCTCCGGCTTGTCCGGGCTTGGGCAGTTGCAGCCCAGTTGCCATCAGGCTCCGCAGCTGCAATCTCAGGCACTGGGTGTAAAGGGGTTCCGGGATTTCACCAGCCCTGCGGGGTGTCAGCAGCGATAAATGCTGCTTATCACCAGCGGGCAGGTTTGTGGCTGCGGCAGGACGGAGCCGCTGCTGTGGCGAGCTTCGTTTTCCCCTCCTTCCCACAAAGGGCTCTTCAGCAAACAGGGGGGACTGAGGAGTAGTGTCAGGAGGAAGAACCGACGGTCAAAGAGATGTGTGAACACATGGGTGTGTTTTTGGAAAGGCCTTTGAAGACTCAGTAATTATTCTTTTCAACGTAGGCTCTTGTGTGCTGTGTATCTGTTGTCCTGCTTCCGGGGCGAGTGGTGAATCGTGTGCTTGGCAAATAAGTGCACTAAGTTGTTCGGGTTTGTTGGTGTTATCCGGGATGTGAGGAGGGGAGGTCTGCACCGGCATCACCTCCTACATACAGACATATATGTGTGTGCCTGTGCGTGCTGTGGAAGGGACAGGAGGTTGTCTTTGTCTTTCCCAGTGTATATAAAGCTGAAACAATCCTTGTGAGGGGCTGGATAAACCATCTGGCCTCTTAGAGCAACGCTGGAAAGTCAGACTAAAAGGTTTTGAGAAATAAAGGGATTTATAAGTTGTTGTTTCCCATGGTTAGTATTTTGGTTTCCTTCAGAATGAAGCCTGGAGGTAGAGGGAAAAGTTCCTTTCGCTGTGTGGGTTCTTTGCCTTGTTTCACTTTGATTTTTTTTTTTGTGGATTTCTGCCACTCAGAAATACTCTGACAGTCAGTATTGCGTTGGTAGAGTTGTACTGATTGGGAATTAAGGGGTTTAAAATCCGCTGGTAGATGGGAAGATGTGTGCAGTTTGGAGCTTTTATAGTGCAGTATGAGTACAGACAAGGAGTTGCTTCTCCCCACACTCCTGCATTTGGACTGAAGCTGTTGGCTGTTTGGTTTGGGTTTTGCCTTTTTTTTAAGCTCCATATTTAAAATACTTATAAGAATTTACAGGGTTATATTACTACTTTAAGAGTCCTGTTGCAGGGTAATTGCTTTGTTTTCCTTATACTCATTTTATTTGTGCATTGTACACATATATTACACTTCTTGTTGCATGAACCTAGATGCTGAAGTGCTTCTGCTTTTGAGAACCACAGAAATACCTGCAGGTGCATTAAACCCTTGTGGAAATAACAAGGACTAAGAAGCTCTATAGAAACAGCATGCTTGATAATAGTCCACTAATCTATATATTTAAACATCTGGGGTCATAAAAGTTCCCATTGTCTGCAGAGTCATTTTAGAGCATACAGTCAGCCTGCTATAAATGTTCTTTTAGCCCCCAAGTAGTGTATTGCTCCTTTCAGATGGCTTAATTTATCATGCCAAGACTTTTTTTTTTCCCCTCTAAAAAAATGGAAGCTATTCTAATTTTGTCTGGTTAATAATAATTTTGTCTGTTCTTAGTCCTCCTCTCAGAGCTGTTATTTGGAGATAACTGGAATTAAAATGTTTTCTTTAGAAGAAAGTTAATTCCGTTGCTTCTATCACGACGTGGTTACGAAGTTCAGTGGTTTTCTGTGGTGCTTCAGGTGACCTCAGAGACACCTGTGCCTCAGCATTTCTTTTGCATTGTAGTTTAGAACTAAAGCTCCTGTTGCTTGAATAAGTTGATGGGGTTTATGTATGTGGCTGATTTTGGCAGTTGCACAGTTAAGTGAGTGAGGGCCCTGATGAACCCAAGCTGCGTGTACAGAGCACTGTGCTGCAGGAGCTTTGCTTTGCTGCTTTAACTACCTCTTCTTCCAGTGCCCTCCAATTAGCTTCAGGGGTTCTTGTCAATTGTTTTCTTTTCAACAGAGACGTATAAATAAGTCAGGAGCTCTGAAGAAAGGGATAAATATTTAATAGTCTGGTCTTTATTTGCCTCCAACAGGCAGTGGTACCTTGCTATGCCTGTTCAGGTTCCATTACATTTTGTTCTTGTTGACTGGATTCCCCAACAAGAAGGGAAAGCATGAAGCTACAAACACTTTTCCATACTTGTGAGCTTTTCAGAAGTAACTTTTTATAGTTCATCATTCCAACTAGATGAAGAATGGTGTATTTTTATGATGCCTACAATTGCTGTACTCGTAGGTCTGGCTTAGAACAAACACTCTGCCCCATCCCTGGCAGCGTTCAAGGCCAGGCTGGACAGGGCTTGGAGCAGCCTGGTCTAGTGGAAGGTGGCAGGGGGTTGGAACTGGATGAGCTTTAAGGTCCCTCCAACCCAAACCACTCTGGTTCTATGGTCTGCACTTGTTTTAAGGGGGTGTATTGCTGAAGGAGGCGCTCTGCACAGACAGCTATTGCCATAGGTGAAACCAAATGCAGGCAAAATACCTCTGTGATTTTCAGCCATTTGTCCTCATGATGTTAATATTTGTGTGCTAATAAGTGGATTAAAAATGACCAAAGTGAACCCCAGTCAGTTGAACAGACTTTGGCTGCAGTGTGAATTGTGTGGACCAAACCCCGTCCAGAGAAGCCCAAAACTTGTTTTGGAACGAGGTGGGATGTGTCTGCGCAGCTCTTCAGAGAGAGAAACCAAAACCTGTGGTGGTTGAGGCTGATAAGACCTGGACCTGTTGGGAAGAGTAGGTGTGTGTGAGTTGTGGAAGGAGAAACTAGCACAGAATGGTCAGGGTAAAAGAAGAAGCTTCAGTATTAGGAAGGTTCTGAGTTAGAGGATGGAATGAAGAGTAATACGGGTTGTCTTGGTGACCGTGTAACCTGCTGTCTGTACGGTGGGTAGGTGCAATTTACTCCTGGGTAAATGCATAATTTAAATTCCTTATTTTGTCTCAGTACTCCTATTACACAGCTCTTTTATATTTATAAACCAGGTTGGCTTTCAGAACTTCCTGCAGGCTTTGAAAGCCTGTCTGCAGCCACTGATGAGAGCATTTTCTCCTTCACTCTTAGGCACTTTCTTTTACATCCACCCTTGTGCTGAGGAATATTGAATATCTATAAGTGTGTTCCCTTTCATGGCATTTTGATGTAACAACTGAGACAGTGAGTGAGGTTCTTGTCTGGTGAATTACTGCTGACGTGGGTTTTTGGGAGTTGCTTACAAATGAGACTTTTAAGTTCTTTTTTGCTGTTTGGCAGCACAGCGCATGCTCTGTTTCAAAGTGAGGGCTAGCAGTTCCCGTTAGGGTTTCAGCTGAAATCTAACAGTTCTTCCTCCAGGTGCACTTTGCCCTTGATCCTGGAATGGATATTTTTGCCAAGGCACTATTTTTCTTGTCATTAGATGTACTTGAGAAAATAGCAACACAAAATAATGCAGTTTCTTAGTGTTTTAAAGGGGGCAAGAATGCCAAGGTGATGGGGTTCCATGGATAGTTTATCTCTGCAGAAAACTGTTCCTAAGCAGCTGAGAACTATTGTCTGGTGCAGGTAACGGTCTTGCTGAATCAGATGCTTCAACAGGAGATGCTTATTCATTCTGCAGTGCTTGAAGGCCTACACTGACAAACTGACCTGTTCCCAACCTGCATAGGTGCTGAAACTTGTGGGTGATGTGGATGAGTCAAAGCCATTTTAGTGCTGCTGGGGAGGATAAGATCTATTTCTTCCTAGCTTGGCAGCCTGTGATGGTGCTGGTGGGACTCTGGTGCTTTGGGGGATCCCTGTGAGGGGTGGCTTTTCGCCCTGGTGGGGTTGTGAGACCTGCAGGAGCAGGGGAAAGTGCTAACCATAGGTGAGGGGCTTTGGGAGGTGTTGCTGATGTGCAAATCGAGGTAGCTTTTCAATCATTTCTATTCACTCTAAAATGATGGACATTCACCTACCCTTGTTCTCCTCCTGCAGCTTCATGTTTCCTGTCGCAGGTGGTTTAGGCCCCCCTCAAGGTATGTATCAGCTTAATGTTTTGAGCACGAAGTTCTTTGGTTTAGATACATGAAACAACTTAAAATAGTTCTGCACCGATGCCCAGAAGTGTGATTAGAAATTCAGCTCCACAGCTGGCTTTCCCCTTGAATTCAGTGCTGGTGAGCTGACTCTCACAGCTCTATTTATAAAACTTTCTGTGCATTGTTGAAGAAGCAGCGTTACCAGAATGCTACATTAAAAGAGCTGGGAAAATGCATCTCTCCTTTTTAACCTGAGTTTGCCTTTAAGATGCTTGTGTTATTTTGAGTGTGGTATTTAACCTCTTTATGCTTCATCTACCAGCTGTGTATACCCATATTGTGTGGGTGTTGCAAGACCTGGTAAATATTTACAAAGCACAGCAAGACCCTGGGACAAGAGTCACAACCTGTGTGGAAAGTATTAATACAATAGGAGAGCCTCAGCCTTAAATTACCTTTGTTCTCATTCCTG
>NW_009910993.1:4514-40604 GCF_000696875.1 Nestor notabilis
AGTTTCTTATGGAAACCTCAGGGACTGATGTATGGATCATCCCCCAGTGTGTTGTGTCCCTCCTGGAGTGCTTTCTCCTGTGATGTTCAGTTATGCACGGTTATAACTATCTCATGGTGTGCTGGTAACAAGTGTTTGGTAACAAATCACAGCAAAATGTGAGGTATGAAAATACTGCAACATAATCCACTTGAATCCAGTGAATTAATACATTCCAGCTTGATTTGTCCAATTCTGTTTAGCTGACAAATCCTGCAACCATTGTAATATACACAGTGGGCTAGTGAAGCTACAGACAAGTTATCCAGCCAGATCAGGGTGTGAAGCTGCTTTGTGAAATGATGAGTTTATTTCCCAAGACTTATCTTCAAAAGCTGCCAGTTTGTCAGTTTCCCTCTTCAAGAGGAAGAGGCAGTTACAGCACCAGTCGGCCTGGTTAATTACATCTTGTTAGCTGGAACTGACCCTTTCAGAAATCACAGGGCAAGAAACCCACAGAGAATCCTTAGGATGGTGGGAGGACTCATCAGCTTAGTTGGTGGGAAAGCCCATAACATTTCTTCCCTCAGACTGATCAATTATCCAAACAGCCCAGCAAGACAGAGCTCTTTCCTTCCCTTTTCTGGCAATTAAACAGCTTTAACACTAACTGGGAGCTTACCTTGTTTAATATTTCCTTGTAGGGATGATTCCCATGCAACAGCAAGGATTTCCAATGGTTCCTGTCATGCAGTCCAACATGCCAGGCATGATGGGGATGAATTACGGTTCTCAGATGCCTCCTGGACCCATGACCATGCAGGTGAGTGGCAATGAAATGTGGACTGAAGTGAGATAATGTAAAGAATGATTTCTGATAATTTGAAGAAATCTCCAAGTTTCATTGGGATCTGGATAAGAGACAGTGGGGGATTTTGGCACACATTACTCATGTTGTGGAGTTGAGAGAAATGAGGGTGTAGCATCACTAATGTTTAAAGTAACCTGGATGTTATAGCCAACTCAGATGTCAGAATCTGAACGTTCATTTCATTATATGTGCTATGACACCAGGGTGTGATAAGAGAAACATGGTCTCAGAACAGGAAAGGAAACAAAAGCATCAACAAGATGGTAAAAAGCTACCAGATGCCACCTCCTCCAAAGTGTGATTAGTAATAGTATTGAATTGTTAAGTAACTATAATTCAGAACTCCCACAACACACCTCTTCTGTCTTCTTAATTTTACTTTGTGCTTTTTCTTCCTTTGCTTTATGTACTTACTGTTAAGGTGGTGTCTTGGTGAGACCTTCATAAGCTGATCAGAAGTGACTGGGTACACAATCTGATTGTGACCAGTTCACTGGATGGTCTTATGCTGGAGTTCATAGAATGGAGTTTCCTGAGCGTAGGTGGCAATTTCTAAGCTTTGTTTTTAAATACCTTGGTCTAGGGAGCAAGGAATCTCTCAAATGTGCTGGGTTTTCTCCGGTTCTCCCGTTTGTCCTACTTCCTATGTTTCATTCGCATTCTTTTTGTTGCCTAAAGTAACTTTGTCTCTAACTCTGCTGTTGCTAATTGAGCAGTAAGAGTGAAAAATGAGTAGCTAATATGTTTTTACTCTTTTAATATTTTTTTCTTTTTTAGCACCATATGTGCTTATGTACAAATTTGCACTCTGCTGAAATGGAATGTTTTGGCATGGCTCTGTAGCCAAACTGCTAAGTGACAAATTGAGTTTCTCGTATCTTGCCATCTCTTTACCTTCCCTTCCCACCCCCTCCTGGAATTTTGTGAAATGTGTAGTAGGAAGATTGAGAGCTCGTCTAAAAATAATAAACAACTTTTGTTCTCTTCTTACGTGTTCTGATACCAAATACAAAATGAGTGGTAAGAAAAGTAAATTATTTTCTGGACCCTTCTATTTTAAGCAATCTTTGCTCCTATAACTGTACCAGAATATATTTCTCAGCAAGTGTTTCTCATGCAGACACAGGTTATTGAGACAAGCCTGCCCTTGGCTTTTGTTGTATAAGTGTCTTCCTCCCTTGAACCTCTGAATAAGCTGTTTGTGAAATGACCAGACCACATTTTGTGGCATCCTTTGTTGGTCAGGAGTGTGCACCTCCAGCAGTGAATTAAAAGTGCTATGTGACCACTTAGCATAGGAAACAAAACCCCAGACCTCTAAAATCCTTGAAGAACTGCAGCTCGAGAGGGAAGAGTGCCATCTACTGAGGGACCAGTGCTCTGTGCTGTGGCAGGGAGTCTGTGCTGCTCATCCAGCTCTTAACGCTCTTCATTTTATGAGATTCTCCCTAGTTTGCAATGTGTCAGGATGTAATTGCCAGAGCTTTGGCTTTTTCTATGGAAAAGAGTAACCTTGGGGTTGTTACTTATTTTGTTGTAGGGTGGCATGCCCTTAGGGCCAATGCCAGCGACTGGGATGCCTTACATGGGACAGGCTTCTTTCCTGGGAATGCGCCCAGCCGCCCCGCAGTACACCCCGGACATGCAGAAGCAGTTTGCAGAGGAACAACAGTAAGTGACACTTCTCTGGCTCAGGAAATTCTTCTTTTTAAAGGGGGAGGTGTGCTCTGGAGGGGAGGTCCACACAGTAAATATATTGATAGTTCCTCTAGAGAAGTAGTCTTTTTTAGGGCTGTGGAATGTTGTTGAGATCATTCCATTGCATTTGAAGGCATCTGTGAAGTTACTGGTGACTGTCTCCCAGCTCTGAGAAGAAGCAGAAATGTGCACACAGAGCCACCTGAATTAGAGACAGAAGAAATGGAAAAATCAAGCAGAAGTTTGCCATGAAAACTGTAACGAAAAAGTGGTTTTAGACTTACTTTTTAACATCATTTTTCTTCAGGAAGAGGTTTGAGCACCAGCAGAAATTCTTGGAGGAAGAAAGGAAACGACGCCAGTTTGAAGAGCAGAAACAAAAGCTGAGGCTCCTAAGCAGTGTGAAACCTAAGGTATGTCCTCAATAACAACTGCAGTGTTTCTTTCTTCAGGGTTGTTTTTAATGGCTTTTAATGGGATGATCTTTTTCAACAAGCAGATAAGTGGGGAACTAATATGAGACATCAGATGACATCTCAGAAAGCATCTGGAATAGTCAGTACTTTCCGCACTCTTGGTCTGGTGCTGAAAATGAAATAAGCTCAAGAAAAAATAAACCAACCTGGTGTGTAACATTTGGGACCAGACTGAGTTTCTGGAACGTGGAATGTTTGGTTTCTTGTTTGTTAACTTTGGACAAAGGTTTGGACACTTATGATGAGCTCAAAGTTTTTTGTCTACCAGAATACAAATGCCTGAGTAAGGTTTATATATTGTTCTTGTGCTTAAAGCTTTGCCTAAAGACTGAGGAACACTGTTATGGTGTAGTCTGCAAAGGAAGAGCTTTCTAAACATGGGAGTTAATGCTGATGTGCTTCAGGAAGGCACTGCTGGAGAAAGAAGGGTTGAACCTAGCAGCAGGCATTGCTCGTTTTGTACTGAAGAAGTGTGGATACTGAAAGATAACTGAGATGATCTGTGAATGTTCCAAAATGTGTTCTGTGGTGTTCCAGACAGGTGAAAAAAGCAGGGATGAAGCTTTGGAAGCCATTAAAGGAAATTTAGATGGGTTTTCTAGAGATGCTAAAATGCACCCAACACCAGCAGCGCATCCGAAAAAGCCAGGTTTGTCATTTTTCTCATCTTCCAATGGAACTAAACCACTAATGTTTGAAATCCTCAGCAGGGGAACTAATTCCAGGAAGTATTTTCATTTGATGGTACAAAGTGAGTGGATTAACTGGGTTTTTAAAATAAAGTGTCCTTCTAGCAATTGTTTGTTACGTAAACTCTTTGTCTCTACTGTGGATTTGCTCTTTGATAACTTTGAAGTTACAGGTGACTTCTGACAATTTCACATTGCAGATTTGCCCATCCTGGACCAGTTCTGTTAAAATAGGTAACTATGGAAGGGATCAAGCAGAAAATTGTCTAAATGAATAGACATTTCTTTTGTATCTTAGGATATATTATTGAGTTTCTGAGGATAAAACAGTCCTTTGAGGGAGAACATCCCCCTGTGCAGATCCCTGTTGTGTCCAGTTTGAAGTAGTACCTTTTGATTTGTTTTGATCCAGTCTGTTTAAATAAAATACTTTCATAGCCAGTGTTAAGATCCAAGTTTCAACATGTTTACATCAGAACTCTGGGAGAGAAGATGCACGGTTGGAAGTGGCTGCTCAGCTTTACCTTATGTTTTTGTTATGCTGACAATAACAACCTTTCACATTTCTGTCAAGTGATGCATCCATTGCTGCTCCCTCACCCATTTGCTATGTATTCCTAGTATTTGCCCCCTTTCCTCCCTTTCCACCCATGAACCTTTTTCCTCATCACTTTCCATTGTGTGTTCATTCCATTTTACAGATCATCCCACATCATCCCATTCTGCTGTATCTGTTTCCCACTCTGCTTTTGTTGATGATGAAGAATTTAGTGACTTTATACAAGGGCCTGTTGAAATCCCCACACTGGTGCCTCAACCCACCTCTCAGCCTTTTCAGCCTTTCCATTCTGCTGCTGAGGCTGGGCAACTGCTTTCTGAAAAGGCTGTGGTCCAGCCTCTCCCTGCAGCCCAGACTCCAGTGTTACCCATCCTGCATGGTACAACTGGGCAGGTTCCTTATTTTCCTACCTCTGCATCTTCACCCAGTATCCATAAAACAGGTAACTCTAAAGTATGTTTTTTATTACATGTCACCTTCTGTCATAGAGCTACACAGAGTCTTTACTTATGTTGTTGGGGTCTATTTTAGTCTGGCCAGAAGAAGTACTATATAAGTAATTGAGTAGAAACCTGCTGATCCATGGGAAAAGGTGATTTAAGTCCCCTTCTTCCTCCCCTGGAACTGCACGGTTCTAAGGCAAGTTCTAAAAGCAAGTCATGTATCCAGACATTGCTAAATACATATATGGCTGATCTCAAATTAATTAAGTCTTGTGCCTAGCATCTTTGTAAGCCTGTATAGTAGAGAAAGATACAGGTGAGATGGTGGTATGAAAAGTAACTCTTATGCTATGTGGGAGCACTTGTGTGCTTCCTCTCTTGGAGGCTACATGGATATTGGTGAGATTAATGTGAAGAATTTTGCAGGGGTAAGTAGATACTGGACACTTCTGCTGATGCTTAGATGATTATGCAGTGATAATCCCAACAGAAAATAGTTTCATGTATTCCTTCTACTTGTTGATTTTTGTTTGTTGCATTTGTTGTGTATCCATGGTAAGTAAAGGGCAGAATCAGGCTTTAGAAGTGTTTGCACAGGGTGCTATTGGTCTGAGCTGGAATGGATGCTCATCGTGATAACCCCTCAGTGGTACCAGTAACACTTTTCCTTTGAAAGTGTGGAATTGTGATGTGGGTGCTTGATAATAAAACATAAATAATTCCTCCTGCTGTTTATTCAGGCTCTTCCTTGGAGGAAAAAGTCTTAGATAATGGCTCAAATGACTCTGAACAAGAGCAAACCACACTTAAAACATCTGAAGTTGGGCACAAAGCCTCAGCTGCAAGCCAAGTTCATCCCAGTCTAACCATCAATGACTGGGGGGTTGTAGGTGGCCAGGAAAGTGGTACCACCGCTGCAGAGATGCACAAGGCTTCAGAACAAAACAGAGCAGTTGAAGAGTGTGGTGAGCAAATGAAACATTTGAGAGAATTTACATCTAATGAGTTGCTGCTTGGATGCTAACACACTGTGCACTAATTCTGAGGCCAGTCCTGCACAATTTTGCTCTGAATGCCTGCTTGAATAATACATCAGGGCCTCCTGCTCCTTGCTAAAAGTATAACAATGATTTTGCTCTGACCTTTTTCCACGTGAGTTTATTGCTGTAATCACTTTTAACATGTGTGTTAATCAGGTATGCTGGTTTCAAATGCTCTGTCCTCTTTCTTGGGGGAAGGAAAGATGTGCTCTCTGAGGACTTTTCTCATTTTTATGTAAGGAAACTTATTCCTAAAGGTGG
The DNA here is from genome assembly GCF_000696875.1 of Nestor notabilis. Taxonomy (NCBI): domain Eukaryota; kingdom Metazoa; phylum Chordata; class Aves; order Psittaciformes; family Psittacidae; genus Nestor; species Nestor notabilis. Next base: position 10,531 of record NW_009910993.1, read on the forward strand.
TCAATGTCGTGATGGGTTTTCATCTTTTAACTGAGGAGGATACAACCTTGTTAGGTTAAAACTCTTAGCTAGGTAATACTTGTTTCTCAGACAATTTGCTGCTCATATGCATTATGTCTAAAACTACCTGTGCTGTGGGGATCCAGGTTTCAAAAGCTGGACTCTTAAGCGAGTTTTAGTTCCAACAGCAATTGGAGCTAAACAGTTCCAACTAAATAGTTGGCTATTATCAAAGTTTTTAGTATCTATCAGCTAAATATAGTTGAGAATTCCTTTTCACTTCTCATATTATTTGATTTTGAAGAGGCTGAATTTTGCCAGAGAGATTCAAGGGTGAGAAGCAAGACTCAGTAGGATGCGGAAGTGTACAGGAGGGTCATTGAAGCTGAAGGATAATGAGGCTGGAGGAAGTAGCAAATTGATTTTACTTGGCTGGTGAAATGGAAGGAATTGCTTATATTAAAATGTGCTTGGAGTTGTGGGATGATCAGGACTTAGACTGCAGCCAGGAGAGAATCCATGTGGAAGATGAGGAGATGCAAGGGCACTGGGAAAGACGATGAAATCTGAAATTATTCTGATTTTTGTCAGATCTCCATCCAAGATGAGCATAAAATCTTCTCAGGGAGACTAGATAGGAAGTGGAACTGTGAGACTGAGGGAAAGAAGGACATAGCCACAGGGAGTAAAGTGTGGTAGGTCATGTTGTCGAAAGCCTGCAGTAGTGAAGGTGGCTGTGACATCTTCTGGATCTGAAGACCAGAAGCAACGGGGCAGTGGATAAGATCTTGCTGAGATTCATCCTGTTTGTGGATTCCCCCGATAAGGATGTTCTGGTGGTAGGTACAAATTAATTCACTCCACAAGAAGCCCTAATAGCTGCTATGAAAGTTCAAGAGATGATGAGACTTGAGCTTCTGCACAACTGGAAATTAAGAGGGAGGCAGATGAGGAGCTCCTTATTTCATTATGTACGTAACTATATTCTTGCTGTTACTGCCAAATCAGTCTAGTTATTAGGTTGAAATACATACTCCTGCAGTAGCTGTTTTTCCTCTGAGCACAGTGATTCCTATCTGAAATCTTTGCCTGAAATGCTAAATAATACTGACCACCTATGATCTAGTCTCTTAAGATCTTTGTATTCTGGCCCTGTATATCCTAATACAATTGTCTTTCTTTTTCTTCCTGAACGGAACACATTTAGGAGTTGGAGTGTTCCCGTCCCAGGACCCAATTCAGCAAATGATGCCTCCTTGGATTTACAACGATAACTTGGTCCCAGGTAAACAAGAAAGTGGCATTTAGCCAAGCAGGCAACACAAGGTGTGAATGTACGTGAGCTGTTGTTGGTGCTTACTGAGCAAAGTGTTACTCTCCAGTCATCAGCTGAATCCTGTGTCTTTGATACGTTATGAATTTATGGTGGCTTTATCTGCATTTGAAGAAGTGTGGGTTGTATTCATGCTAAATGTTTAATCTGGAATTTGTTATGCCAGCAGATTAGGCTAGAAGAGCTTGTGTTGCTGTGATAATACTGCTTTTATAGGTAGTCTGGGTTTTGGCCTGTCTTGTAATTAAGCAGGCTCATTTCTTAAGGCTCTTTATCTTGTATATGCAAATAACACAGTAAATAGAAAATGAAATGCTGTAGTAAATATTGATTACACTGAGGTCTGAATACATAAAGATGTTACAACTATATTTTGTATGGATTATCCTGCAATTTCATTAAAGAAACATGTTTTGAAATAGAGCATTAAGTGTATTTTATATGAAATATTTCTTTGTGTTAAACTGCGAAGATCATTCCATAACATGATGATACAATACAATGCCAGTTGCCTTACCTTGTACTTTGACTATTACGAATTTGATGTGATATTGAGACAAAACAGCAAAGTAATCTTGAATTCCCTTGAAACCAGCAGTTGTCTCTGCCTAACACTGACTCCTTCATCACAGAGTTGTATAAGAAAATTTTAGAAACCACTTTGACTCCTGCTGGAATAGATACAGCTAAACTCTATCCCATCCTGATGTCGTCTGGATTGCCCAGAGAGACCCTTGGACAGATATGGGCTCTAGCCAACCGTACCACCCCTGGGAAGCTCACCAAAGAAGAGCTCTACGCTGTCCTGGCTATGATAGCAGTAACTCAGGTATGGGTAACACTCTGGAGATCAGCATGTTTTGATTTGGAAGGTTTACTTGAAGCTTGACCAGTACCTGCTTTTCATGATTTCAGTGGCACAAGCTAGAAACAAACTGGGAATGCAACGTGCCTTTTTGTTGATGTGGACATGTGTTTATGGTTGTCTTTGTTTTTCTGCCTTGCAGAGAGGAATACCTGCAGTGAGTCCTGACGTGTTAAACCAGTTTCCAGCTGCCCCCGTTCCTACTTTAAGTGGATTTCCAATGCCGCTGCCGGCCGCAGTGAGCCAGCAGCCTCTGCTGCCCCCTGCGCCGCCTGTCTCCATGCCTCTGAGCATCGGGCCGGCCGTGATGGGGATGAGCATCACGGCTCCGGCGGGCGGAGCTGCAGCACAGCCTTCCGGAGGCTTCCTCCCGTCCTACCCGCCCAGTCAGGTCAGCTCGCTCTGTTACGTGGCAAATCTGCCTTGTCCTGGAGAGGGAATTAGCCTGGCTGTCAGAGAGCTACGTAGTGACAGCAGGCTTAGAGTAAACAGCAAAAAAAGGAGCTGAAATCCAGCATGTGACATCCGAAAACGTGAAGTCATGTCACTAAGGAGCATAGAATCATAGCATGTGCTTTTATTTTGTCCATTTCTTTCTGGTGGCATTAGGAGAGGTACAAAAGCATTCCCCGTTACAAACTAGTTGCATTGAAAGAGGATTTTAGTTGTAGTTAGGATTTTGTAATGCACATTAAATGGAATTTTAGGTTAAACTACACAACAGACTCTATTAGCTTGTAAAATAAGTCAGACTCTTCAGGAGAACTGAGAACTATGAGAACATTTGGTTTCCAGCACTGTAAATCATGTGGGTGATAAATTTTGCTCTTTGCAAATATGGTTCATCCTTCTTCAGAAAATATTTCTTCTGATGCTTTTACTGTGTGTATTGATTTTAAATTATTGATTGATTTTAAATTGTTAATGTTTGTCATGTATTGAAAGATGACATGGCTGTGATGAATAATACTTGTAATGTGAAAGGAGCAGAGTTCCTTCTTCACCTGTTCTTTGTGCATACTACTTGTAATCCCGTACACCTTGCGGGTGTTCGGAGTTGGGTGAGGTGCAAGTGAAGTGGAAACACTGACCATCCTAATTTTGCATGCTGATGTTGAAAGGTTTTTGCCTTCTCTTGCCCTTTTTTTTCCCTCCTCTTATGCCAGTCACGCTGCTCTGAATTGCTTTCGTGCTATGTGACAATTTGAAAAGACAACAGAACAGCAATTTACCTGTTGTTTGTAATTCAGGTAGTAAAACCAGAAGATGATGACTTCCAGGAGTTCCAAGATGCTTCAAAGTCTGGCTCACTAGATGACTCCTTCGCTGATTTCCAGGGAGATGTGGCTGGCTCCTCCAAAGCAGCCAGCTCCCAGCACCGGAGCAGGTACCACATCTTTGCTTTCCACCCCTTCAGTATTTTAGAACACTCTTAAGAAATGAAATGTTTTCCTCTTCTGTGGGTAGCTTTCTAGTCTGTAATTTTCTTCTGTCACCTGACTTCTACTCTGCCTGTTTCTTTTGAAGGTTGTTACAACCACAATTAGGCTTTCTGAATCAAAACTGGCATTTGATGTGCCATAGGTGGTTGGCCATTCTTTAGCATTCTAGTCATCATGCTGAGGTAAATTGCACATACAAGGTATGGGGGTAGGTTCTCAAGTGTTTGTACTGTTGCACAGGCAATTGGAAGTTATTTCATACTGTGCATTCAGGGAAAATCTTACATAAAGCTATTCAGGAAACATACACTGGGATGGAGGAGTTCTGCTTTTAGTGTGCACTTCCAGTAAGTGTGACTCCATGTTTGTGGGAGTTAATAGAAACCTTTTGTTGACATCAAGTTCTTTCTTCGGGCCCTGAATATGGACCCCAAAATTGATGTAAAGACATCATACACTTGACATCATACGCTGAAATGACTGAGAACTCCAGTGGACAGGGGGTTTGTTCTGTTGTTTCTCTGGCCAGTGCTTTAACTTTCAATAAGTGACTATAAATCTCAGTTGAAATCTCATTCAGACTTCAGCAGACTTGGCTTTTCGTTTGGGAGACTGCCAGAATGTAACTCTGGATCAGGGAAATTTTGTATAACAAAATAATTGAGCGTGTTTATTCCCTTGGAGAGTTTACAATTAATCATTCGGAGTCCTGTGATTACAAAATTTCAGTGTTGTTTCCTTTGGCTGCACATGGCAAACTTTCATGTGCCTCCCAGGTGTCTAGTTGTGGGCGCAGACCTGTTCTGTGTCTGAACTGGCTGTTCCTAGTTGCAAACAGAACTCTTTCCAGGTAAGCACAGATGACCAGTTGCTTCCTCAGCAGTGACGTCAAATGGAGATACTAAAACAGATTGTTCTGTTACATGGTGCCTAACAGCATTCTCTGCAAGGGATGTAATTTGGCTGATGTCAGTCAGTGCCATGTGTTGCTGAAGATGCTCTATTTTAAGTATATCTTAATTTGAGTTAGATGGCATTTTGTAATTAAAGCTGTTCTGCTGCTCAAAGTTTTACCAGGAGCATCGTTTGTAAATTCCACTGTGGAAGCAGGGAATCCAGCAGTGTTTCTTTTTCACTGCAGCAGCTCTCTTCATTCAGTTGTGCAAGCGTTCAGTTTGGAACAGAATGGTACAATGAGCTATAATCTAATTGCTTATGGAGCTTTACTTAAAAAACACCCATCTGTAGAGCACAGATGATTAAGCATTACATGTGCCAAGATTGCATAGCTAATAGCCTGGTTTGCAGTGATGTGAAATGTAATTATATTACCATGAGCTATATTTTGACATTGCACTGCCTGTCTGCAAGCACCACAGACCATCATTAGCACGTGTGTGCAAGTGCAAGGTTTGTGTGTTGCTTGTAGGCTGCTGATAAGGAGATTTAAATGGCTCTGGTAAGATTCTTGCTTCAGGCCGAAGAACACAGTAGAAATTCATTCACATTTTCAATGTGCATAGTGTTGAATGACATGAACTAGAGGTAAAATGCATCATTCATATGTAAAGGATGATGTTGTGTAAAGCTGCCAAGGTCTGATAAGGGGCCTTGTGTGGAGGGCAAGCAAAGCTCTCACAGAATGGCTTCTCAATCTTACAGCAGTTGCTACATGGTGTTAAGTTATTGTGGTGGTTTCACTATAGAAAGTAGAATGTGTTTATGTGCAAAAAGATTGGCTTGTGGAACTGTAGACTAATCCTTGGGTTGCTGATTAGATAACTACCTGCACTCCCTGATTTGCCCTGACAGAAATTCAGAGTTAGTTTACCTTCCTTTTGAACAGTGGTTCTGCTCTATTCTCTTAATATGTAATGAAATATAATCAGAAGTAGATAAGCTGAAAGCATGGAGCTGGTAAAATACCATGCAGTTTTAACTCTTTACTGTATCTAGTCCTATCAGGGAGAATTGTCATTACACTGCCCTGGGCAAACTGATACGTGATTCCTGGGGTATGTCTATGTGCACATTCTCTCCTGGGTTGAGAATCCCTGTGAAGTTCTGGAGTGTTCTGTTCATGTTTTGCACAAACTAGAATCAAGAATGGTGAAAATTGACTTCTGGCTTAAAGAAACAAGATTAGGTGAGATAAAGTGTGAATTCACCCGTCAGTTACCAGCTGCCTGTGTACATGCTCTTCTTATTCCCAGCTGATACTGAGGGAGTTACATCAGGTTCTTGATCAAGCACTCTTTTGGGTACAAGCTTAGGTTTACTGATCCAAATTGCGTAGTCTTAATAAGAGGTTCCTTCAGATAAAACCTGGCAATGTAGATTTCTTACAGATAAATTAAGGATCTCTGCTTTTATCTCTTTTGTTTTTAGTGTTCCTTCTTTACTAATGCCACTCCCAGGTAATAAGACACTCTCATCAACTGATAAGTATGCTGTGTTTAAAGGAATTGCAGCTGAGAAGCCTTCTGAAAGTACCACTGCTTTTGGAGGTAAAAGGAAAAATACACAACCACTATAAGCAATTTATTGTAACATGTCATGTATCTTGTTTTTGGCATTGGTAAGATATTAGTATTTAAAATACAGAGCAATTATGCCAGTATAAAATTTGCAGTGTGGATTCATAATGCCTTTTTGTAAATGTGTTTCTTCTCTCATACTCACTAGATGGTGGAGACAAGTACAGTGCTTTCCGTGAATTAGAACAACCAGCAGAGAGCAAATACTTGGGTAAGCAAATACTGAGGTAACTTATGAGGGGTTGAGCTCTTCAACATATTCATTATATCTTTGTAGCAGTTCTCTCTGAGCTGCAGAATCTCCATTGCTGCAGTGCTAGAATAATGGTTCTTCTGCTTCCCTAAACAACTTAGCAGGAAGTATCCTGAAAAAATAGTGCAATATCCTATTGGAACAATGCACAAATTGTATGTCTAGAAGATTGGCATCTCTCCTGGGTGCTTTTGAATTTTTTTCTAAACTAATGCTATGGTTGGAATTCTTTCACTTTAAGTAAGGAATCATATATTCTTAGGAGACAGAATAAGATGCTTCTGGACAAAATTGCAACTTTTTTCTATTGTTAGGGCAGAATTTAAACTTTTCAGTCGCTGGTGCTCTAAGGATAAATCAAATCCCTTATATTGAAATTTGTGGTTAACTGGTTTTGATTGGGAAAAGTAAAACCTGGGTGGTATCTGAGGTACAGCGTCTGTGTCATACAAAAGCAGAGTCTTCTTAAGCCTTTACCAGAACCATCTATGTCTAACTCATTTATGCAATAGGAGTGATAATATTGTCTTTTAATCAGATGAGGAAAACAATCTCCAACTCTACTTTCATATAGTATCAATAGACAGATGAGTAGGTAAACGAATTACTAACTTAACCTGACTTCACAGATTTATGTTGTACCCAGCATTTTGTTTCATTATTAGAAAACAACTTTAGATTCTAGGATAAAACTTCTTACCTGAGTTCACTCCTAATCTTTATTTGTCACAGGCAGAATTCTGTTCAGACACTGAGTTTCTGTAATGAACTCCTGTAATGTTTTGGGAGGTTCTCATGCTTAGTACCTCTTCAGGATTAAATGCACGTAATGAAGTGAAACAACATTTTATCTCTTTTTATCTCATTTTATCTTCATACATGTTTAAACATACAGAAAATGACTGTATTTGCCTGTTACCCAGCTCTGACCACTCTTAACCCTTTCACCAGCTTACATTTCTAATGGAAAAGTTTGCAGTTCAGCAGTAAGTGTAGTTTGCTGTGATGTGTTAGTTTTGAGCAATGAATAGCAATTCCATGAATAGTTGTATTGTTGCTGGGCCAAGTGAATTGACTTGGAGGGGAGGGAGAATGGAAGCATGTGTCAGGTATAGTCATAGTCCTGTACTACTGGTATAAAGTTATAAAGACTATTCTTTTAAGTCTTGGTTAAACACTGGTGCTGAAGAATTAAATGTTAATGGTGTGCTTCTAAAGTAAACCAAAATCTGTTTATTGGACACTTGTCTTAAAGCATGCTCAATACTTTAAATGACAAGTAGTCTATGTACATGCTGGTGAATGGGTTAAACAATGTTTTTCATGTTCAAAAGAAATGGCTTTATAAAATTGTGTATGAACAGGAAAAAACTTACAAAATCAGTACACCAAAATATTTATGTCAATTCAGTGAAAATATGGTTACCTAATGTTTAATCAGGTTTAAATTACAATCCTTACATAGCATGATCTTACACTCAGTGGGTAGCTGAACTAGAGAGTGGCACATCTTAAGATTAATCGTGCTCACTTTCATGTGAAAGTGTCTCCAAGCTTCTTAGTAAAGCTGGAATCAGTCTTAGCAGGAGCTGGGAGGTGCCTGGGTTATATTGTATTTACTGAAGTTCTGCTCACACACTCTACAGTATGTTTAGGTGAATCTGGCTTCAGGGAAACACGATAGATTAGAATGAGAGCCTAAAAATGTCGTAACCCTCTGCTGACATCCCATAAAGAAACTGCAGGTGGGCAATCTTTTGAAGGGAGGGGGGAAAATTGCTTCTGTAAGAAAGCAAATACTGAATTGATGTAAGTGAAATTCAGGATTACATCCCTTGCTTGGCAAAGATGAGGATGAGGTGGGAAAAAGAACATACGTGGGAGCTGAATAAGACAGATCACCTTTTGCATCTGTTGGTCAAGGTGTGTTTTGATATTAACTCAGTGTAAAGGGAGTGTCATTGTGACTTTGAGGCTGTTTGAAAGACATAAGTGTTTGCTGGAATGACTGTTAGAATTGCTGACCTTGAAACCTGTGGGGGTCACAGAAGTTGAATTTGCAGTTCTAGGTCTTAATTTAAATAGTTTGCATAAAGACTTCTGACATTGCATGAACTAATTTGCTTGCTTGCTTGCATGGTGTGAGTGTGATGTATTTGTTGTCACTGCAGTGACTTAATGATTGTTTCCTCTTTGTTTTGCTCTCAGGAGATAACCTTGCAGAGTTCAAGCCTGCAGGATCCGATGATGGTTTCACCGATTTTAAAACCGCTAACAGTATCTCACCATTAGAGCCACCTACAAAAGACAAAACGTTCCCCACATCCTTCCCTTCTCTGCCCGTTCAGTCCAAACAGCAAACACAAGCAAAGACCTCTTTGAATCTAGCAGACTTGGATCTCTTTTCCTCTACTGGAGAAAACAAGCAGCCATCCTTTCCACCCGCATTTAACACGTCAAAATCGGGCTCCTTTCCTCCACCACCCCTTCCAGCTACCACTGCCCAACCAGCACCCAGCAAAAGTTCAAGCTTAGCTGATGACTTTGGAGAGTTCAACCTTTTTGGGGAATTTTCTAACTGCTCATCAGCCAGTGGACAAGATGACTTTGCAGATTTTATGGCTTTCAACAATAGCAGTGGCTTTTCCGAACAGAAACCAGATGACAAATACAATGCACTTAAGCTGGAGCCTGGTCCTGTTCCTCAGCCTGGCTCCTCTGCCAGCACGGTGAAGAGTGGGCAGAGTTCTGCCCCCACTGCTACACCCACCAAATACGATATCTTCAAACAGCTTTCTCTGGAGGGCTCTGGAGGAGGCTTTGAGGAGGCGAAGGACAACGCGCTTTCTTCGGCGAAGAGCGATGATGATTTTGCTGACTTTCACTCTAACAAGTTTTCTTCCACGTGCAACAGCGCAGAGAAGTCCCTGGTGGACAAAGTTGCAGCTTTCAAGCAGGCCAAAGAAGACTCTGCTTCAGTGAAGTCTCTGGATCTTCCTTCCATCGGAGGCAGCAGTGTTGGCAAGGAGGATTCTGAAGACGCGTTGTCTGTTCAGTTTGACATGAAACTGGCTGATGTGGGAGGAGATCTTAAGCATGTCATGTCTGATAGCTCTTTGGATTTGCCAACAGTTAGTGGCCAGCATCCACCAGCAGCAGGTGAGGAACTGGTTAGATTGCTCTGGTAATGTAGGTGGTGGAGGTTTCAGTGTTCTGTGTGCTAAATTGCAGTATTATGCACTGGTCTTTCAGTAGTGAAAGACTTCTCAGCCTGTGTACCCGCTAGCCAACAGCCCCTTGGCAGGGCAGCATTTCTTTCTTGTCTTAGGAGACTATAAATAGACTGAACAGTTTGAACTCCAGGCCAGTTTATTTTTGAGATTTGACATCATCATACTGCTGGTACCTGTCAGCTATTGTCACTTAAGGGATTTGAGTGGAACATTTTCCAACGCAAACGATGTCATTCCATTTGCATTAGCAAGAGGGATGGCAGAGTCTCACTTTAATCTCTTGGATTCAGCAAAGCATTTGGCTTGGGGACTTCACCCTCTCTGTGCTTCTACAAGGGTAGGCAGAACACTAATTTGTGCTGTTAATAAATTAAGCTCTTTAATCAACACCACAAGTATATCCCCAGTACCGTGGGGCTTAACTTCTGCAGCCAGTATTTTGCAGGACTGCAGATACAAGTATTGTAGAATTAAATCCCTCACTGGACTCCTCGTGCAAAGGGCCTGTAAGTGCTACTCTCATGATTGGTGACTCCAAAACCTAAATTTAAAACCATAGGCTTTTATTTGTCAGGTTTTCACCTTCTTTAATTCCCCCGTGTGAAAGTCCTCCTGAGGGAGTGACTTGACCAGCTCCGATCCAATCACGTATCATCAAATACCCCAAGTGTCCTGCTTTGTCTTTTCATGTGTACATAGGAAGGTGAGATGTAGTTAAATGTTCTGTGGCCTTCAATAATACTGGAACCATTACTGTGTTTTAGCAACAAGTATTATGCAGTGAGAGGCTTTTCTGAGCATGGGGGGAGCGTACAAACTGTAACTGTAAAAGCTGTTACTGCAAGAATTGGTTATTTCCATATGAAAGATTTCTTCCATTTTTGCAGATAGTGGGTAGAGAAAAATACACAGTACTGTAGTTTTGCATTCTGTGGTACTTTTAAGTAGGGGAGAGAGTTAAGTTGGCAACTTTGATGTGGAATATGCTCTCTAACAGGGTACAAAATATCAGGAATAATTTATTAGCAAAGACATTTAATTTTCCTATTACTGCTTGGTACAATTCCAAGTCGGGTGAGCTGTCAAACGTAGCACCTCCAGTGTGGTCTTGAATGTTTACTTTGGTTTTGAAAGCACTTTTTCCTAGTATTTTTCTAGCCTCTTTCGGTGGTAGTTTGACTTCTGTAGCTCTTCTACAGGACGTGAGCTTTTGCCACAGAAATCAGTGATGAATAATTGCCGTTTGTGGCAGGACAGACTCTTTCTGGTTTGTTTAAAGGGGTTGGCCGATCATGTGCTTGTTGCTGAACTTTTGAACTCTGAAGTATTAATTAGAAGCTATTTTTATTGAACTTCAACAAGTCTGTATTCTCCTCTGGTGCCAAGTGAGGTGTTTTTCCATAGGGAGAGTTTTACTCCATTTAGCTCTGTTTGGATTTCGTAGCGGAGCGTGCTCCGGCCGACCCGTTACGAATACTTGTGTGCTCACGTGTTCCTTTCTGTGTGTTTGATGCATTTCAAGCTATGAACTGCTGATGTTCAAGCCTTTTTTTTTTTTTTTTCAGTTTACAGAAAGTTAAAAAGCAGATTTCTTTTTTCCCCTCTTAATTTTCTTCGATCTGTAAATCTAATGTCAAAAAGGGACAGTATCCCTTTGCCATCCTCGCTGCTGGGACTAGTCATTGGGAGCTGTATGTCTGCAAGCACCGTGTAACATCCCCAGTGAAACAGCAGCAGCACAGAGGTGCTGATAAATGATTTGACTTTTCTGACACACTCACACAGAGGTCTTTATCCTTTGGCTATTGAGATTTCATGTTGTGTAGCTTCCAGGTATGGGCAGGTAGGTTGCTTATGCTGGGAATTAGAAAGAAATCACTGAGTTGCTTCCCAGACTTTGGTCTCTGAGGGAAGAAAGGTTTTCAGTTTTGCTCTGTCCAAAGGGGATACAGTCTCTTTAAACTTTGCTATAATTCTTTGTGTGGAAGGTAGATGATACTAATGTTGCCTGATTTCTCTTGCATTTACTTCGTATAACCCTTTGAGCACTGGCTGCATGCTGTTAGTTTCAACCAGGCTGCTTCTTTTAAGCCAAATTTATGTTTCCCTCTGAAACAAAAGTCACATGAACCTGATTTATTCTGTGTCCTGCCAAATGTTGCAGCGAGAACATACCCTCACAGGGGTATTCTCAAAGGGTTATCCATTTGCTGCACTTACCAATCTGTAAAGTACCTTTTTCTTTGGCATTATTGGAGATCTCTGTATATTTTAATCAACTTCAGGTTTTTTGCTGCTTTTCTATTGTCTGATTTCAACTAAACATTTCCTGTGTGAATGTGCCTTTTCAGATCTGCTTTGATATCTCTCTTCTGCAAGTATTGACCTGCATGCTTTATTCTGATAACGCCCTTCCGAGCTCCTATGTATCACTATCTTTTGTGATCTGTAAGTCCTGCTGTGTTAATAAATATTATCTTGGCATATTTTGAACACGTGGGGATGTGTGTGATTTGTTGCAAACAGCAATGTTGAAAAATACAAAGTTTAAAGTCATAGTATCCCCTTAAGCTGGCGGGTGCCTTTCTCTTGCAGAGCAGCGTATGGGTGAGTTTCTTTGTCCTCTTCCAACGCTCTGACCTCGCTCCCTGTACACTTCTGAATCTTCACCTATCAGGCTGAATAACATTTGTCAAAAGAGCAGGTTTGGAGAGGGGTTGAACAGAGGAAATGTGTGGCTGGCAGAGTTGTTGCTGTGCGTTGGTTTCAGGGTATGGTGTTAGTACGGACTGAAGACAGAGAATGTTTTCTCTGTCCTGTTGTCTCCTCATCTGGATTTCCCTGCTGCCAGCCAAGGTAAATCTTTGTGAAGGAGACCAACTGGAATATGTTTTGCTATCTAGGCTTTTATGAGTAGGAGCCCATTAAACAATATTCAGTTATTTATTTAGCTAATCTAAAGAGAGTTAACCAGTGTCCCAAAGTAAAGCACTCTGTTTCCTTTTTCTGTTTGGGAAGTCCTGCCTAACTAAACATTGAAGCTTCCAAACATGAATGACAGCTAACTTTAAAAAAGAAAACCCCAAAGCAACACCCTCGTCCATTCTGGAGAACCAGTAGGTTATGTCTACCCCTAAAGCTTTTTAAACTGAAGGCTTGAATATAAACCTGAGAGACTTAATTCTGCAGGGCTCGTGCTGTTTGTGTTTGTTCAGCTAATCATACCTGGAGGAGGGAGACTGATGTTTATGACTAGTCTTTCTTACATTTTTGTCCAGACTTGACAGTCAAATTCACTCACTTGCTCTCATTTATTATAGTTCTGGAAATAGAAGAGCTTAACAACACTTATTTATCCTGTGAAGACCTCTGACAGAGAAAGGTGTGTGTGTTCCTGAACACCTTCCAAGCAGTCACTTCTGCGGGACCGAGCTGCTCTGTCTCCTCTTCCAGTGCAAGCTCAGGGGGTCTTGATTTTGATGGCAAATGTTGTTTATCATGATATTTAAACCATAACTAACAAATTCTTTAATTCCATATGGTTTGAAGGATTTTCTCTCTTTTTTCCTTCATTTTAATTTATCTGACAGTTGGCAGTCTTGATGATTTCTACCTTAGCAGCGCCAAATTGCTGTTCTTTAGCAAAAGTGAATTGGGTTAACTCCCTTATCATTAATGCTGTTCCTGACTTCACCAGATGGGCCTGGGATTTTTCTGATGGCCGATAGGCATGACACACAGATGGCAGCAGTGCATACAGGCCTCTATTCTTCCAGGTCACATCTCCACTTTTACCAGGGGATGCCTCACTGGAAGCACTAAGGAGGTGGTGCCCATCCCCATCCAGTCTCTGGACTTCTTCCTTGGACTGCTGGTGATGTTCCCAGTGTAACAGCTCTGGGTGTTCTGCTATGAAGAGAACTAACCACCACCTGCACACCCCCAACAGAATCCCAGCCTGATTTGGGTTGGAAGGACCTTAAAGCTCATCTGGTTCCAACTCCCTGCCACGAGCAGGGACACCTTCCACTAGAGCAGGTCGCTCCAAGCCCCTGTGTCCAACCTGGCCTTAAATGACACAAGAATTATATTTATTCATTAGCATTTCATATAAACTGAAATGTAAAGGCTGAAAGTCTCCCATCCTGGTTAAAACCACTACATGGAGCACAATCTTCTGAATTGTCTTTTCCAGTTTTCTTTAGAATATCACTAACACTGTCAAGGGTTTTCCTTAAATGATTAAACTGTTGCCACTGAAGCCTCCAGCTTGTAAATTGCCTCCAGCCATAACTTAATCTGTGGTTGCTGAAATAAATTGTTGTAGTTGGCTCAAATGAAGGATGTCAAGTTTTCCTGTTAGATGAGATAACACTGGGAAACAGTGTTATAACTGTATTTCAGCCTGTCAGTATTCCCTGTACATTCCTTGGCAGTTCTTGCTTTGCCTCTCCCCAGCACTGGTATGGCTGGCTTCTAGTTATCCCCAGGCAGGTTGGACTATGGCTTTGGTGGTTCAAAAGGGGTGGGAAGTAAGTGGTAAATATTTCAAACCTCTTGCTTTGGAAGAAACACAAATTGGGTTTGGTTTCTGAGGCTTTTGGAAAGCTGCTGCACTCCAGCATGGCACAGTGAAGATCACTTTTTCCATTCTTGGTCCATTAGAAAATAGTTTTAAGGGGGGAAGAAAGTGTGGTTATGTTGTATGTGAACGGATCTGACTTTGGTTTTTACAGGGACACGTGCACCCATCCCTCCCTGCCCCATCTAGAAGTGATCTGAGCATTAATACCCAGTGTATTTAACCTGGGGGGTGTTTCATGGTCTCACCAGTGCAAAGCTGACGGTGCTAATGACACGTGGCTTTATTCTGAGTAAGAGCTTTTGGGTTCTGATAACAAAACTAAAATCTCTTGTTATTTCTGAAAGACAGCACAGAATTGCTGCCGAGATTACTAAGGAATGCTGTTTTATGATGATCTATTTCACTGAAATGTATTGATACATCTCCTGGGGTAGGAATATAGGATTCCAAAAGCATGATCAAGCCAAGATTTGCCCTCCTTCGACAGGAATTTGCTGTATGCTCTCCAAAAGAAGCTAATTCAGAAATCACTTCTAACCTCTCAAAAAAAGATGGCACGTCCCCAAACCAAAGCATTTCATAGAATTTTGAATTCGATGCTTCTCATCAGTTCAGATTCTGTTCTTACTAAAAGTGTCCTCCAGGAGGAAATGGTGGTAGCTCCGTAGCATCTCTCTTCATCAAGTGGGATGCTTAGTTAGAAGTAATTAATTGTAATCATCTCTTGCTTTGCAATAATATTACTGATGCCCATGCATCTGTCCAAGTTCTGAACTGCCATACCAGCAAAAGGAAGCTTTTATTCCACCAGAGGCTGGAAGTGCAGCATTGTAACCAGAGCTCTTTTATTCATCACACATACCTGGGCTCTTTAAGAAAAAGGCTGTTGGAGGAGCAGTTCTTAACACTGCTTTGTTATAGCAAAAAGAGTGTTTTATTAAGATACCCACATCACGAAGAGCTCTCTAGGGTCAGCCAAGGAGTGCTTTTCACATATAAACTGCTGCTTCACTTATTAGTCTGGTGGCAAGTTGCTCTGCTGCCTGGCGGGGGGAAAGCTCCTCTCTTCATTATGCAGCAGAGGTGCCATGAGCTCAGATAAACCTT
The DNA here is from genome assembly GCF_000696875.1 of Nestor notabilis. Classification (NCBI taxonomy): domain Eukaryota; kingdom Metazoa; phylum Chordata; class Aves; order Psittaciformes; family Psittacidae; genus Nestor; species Nestor notabilis. The sequence goes on from NW_009910993.1 coordinate 25,886, forward strand.
TAGCTTTGCCTTCGCTGTGGCAAGGGTTATGATTTTACTTCCTCTGTTCCAAACCATCCAGCCTGTGGGAAACAATTCTCTGAAGTGCAGGGCACAGCACAGCAAAATGTTGGGTTTTTTCTCAGTAGAATAAAAACTGATGAAAACCAACCATTTATCTTGGATTATGGACAGTTCCACGTTCTTATGTTTGATGCTTTTCAATAAATGGCTTTAGCACTGTGTTAGCTGTAAACCTTTTGTCTCTGAACACAGTGTTTTTCCTGTAATATAATGCTTTTAGGAAAGTTTATTCACCAGAGTAATCCTTTAATAACTATCCAGATAAATGTACTGAGTTGATCTGTGACATTTCATCTCAGCCCTTGCACCTGTGCAGATGGGTTCCACATCTGCATGAATTCACCCACTGAATCTTGGCTCTTCGTGTGTAAATAACTGAAATCCTGTTCTGCCTTCCCTGCCACGACCTGCTGATTCAGGACTTCCACTTCTGACCCTGCCTGTCCCTGAGCCGGGATCAGGTCAGGGGTACACCGACCTGGTCTTTCAGGATGGGTTTTCAGCTCACTCTTCCCAGTTATTAAAGAAATAGGATGTGAATGTGCAGGTCTTTGCAGTAGGGTCATCGCTCTCTCTTTGCGTTTCTCTTTGAGCACGGAAACAACCGTGATGCTTAAATCTTTGCTGGGTTTTGGAGTCAACACAAGCTGGAAGATAAAAAGAGGCTGCCTCGTACACTGTGGTGTTCTCAGGATCCCAGGATTAATTACAGTTGGCTAACATTTTGGAGGTTATTCTGGCACTGCCTTTAATGCTAATGAAGCTTTCATGTCACTTCTTTAAACAAACCCGTATGTTTGAGAGCACAAGGTGTGGTTTCTTGTGATAAATTACTGATCCCCTGCAAGTCAGCTCCTTTTCACCCCAGAGCCTTCCTCCTCTTCAGTGTTGCCACAAGCAGGTGATTTCATCTCCCGTCTGCTTACGCTTCCCTAAGCTGCTTGCTCTACACATTTAATATTCGAGTGGCACTTTGAAACCTTGCTGCCTCCATGTGAGGTGTGAAGGTTTGTTATTGACGTGCTGTCATGTGCAAATGCAGCAGCTGCAGGAAGACTGTCCCTTAGGAAGATCCGATAGGCACTGTGCTGTGCCTCGCTGGCCCCTTGCAAAGGGCCTTTTATTGCCGTAGCCATTAAACTCCATCATTACATTGTATATTTTAGGGATTTTTAATTAGCTCTGTATGTGGGTCATGCCTGGAAAGCAGCCTAAAGCACAGTGTGCTCCCCCCTTCCAGCAAAATGAATAAATGAAGGCAGAATTGTTTAACAAAACGGCTTAATCCTCAGGCTGGGGTGGCCAGATTGACGAAAGGCTGGTAAATCAGCTTGTTCCCACCCGGGCTGGGTGCAACCCGAGTTGCTGCTGCCATGTGCCAGCCAGTTCAGACCAGAATGTTTATCTGAAGAGTCTCGGCTAAAACAGTGCAAAGACAATGTATTTTCTGGTTTGGGTTTGCTTTACCTCGAGCCTATTTGGCCGCAGGCACTGAGCCGCGGCTGAACGTCTAATGCAAGCTGACAATTGGTAATGCTGGAAAACAGATGCCAAATGTAGTAGAGTAGAGGTTGGTTTGTTGGGGTTTTTTTAGTGCTTTAATGAAAACCACCCAGCCCCTGGCTCTCTGTGCCTTCACTATGGATCAGTCTCAGGCTTAAACAGGAAAGATCAGTGAATGAGTAGCGGACAAAGCCCAGCAGACCCTGGTCACTGTGCAGGCTCCTTTGCTGGCTCTAATGCAACCAGGTTATATCTCATACCTGCTTATGGCAGTGAGAAGAACCTATTGGCCCATATGATTGCCAGGTGAGTATGAATGTTTGGAGCTTTCTGCAAAATACCTGGATTTCTCTGTGTTTACTAGTTTGTAAAAGCTAAACCACGACCTTTGCAATATTCATGTCATGTAAGTTGGCCGCGCAGCGCTGCAGTAACTGAGATTAGCAAGGGGTTTGAAAGTTCATGCAGCACGTTTTTTACACATTAATTTTACTTCATGCTTTGATACAAATACAGTGCATTAATGCTTTATTGGAGGGAATGGGAAGTTAGCCCAGTCTTCTGTGTGGCTGGGTTTGGTAAGATGAAATAACACGTTAAGATGTTTGAGTTGCTCATGGTTGAATTTAGATCATGGATTGTGCAGCCAGCATCAGAGAACTGAACCAGTGATCTGTGCACTCTGTACTGTCTAGTTATTTTATTAGTGTTTCTTCACTGCCTGTAGTGGGATGGTGACTTTCAGCTTAAAATATAAGACAGCATTCAAAGGTCAAGGCTCACGTTTATTAAATGGAAGGGCTTTTTACCAAAGGCTTAGGTATTTTTCAGATGATTTTTGTGCAAACTCTAGTTTAAGCCTCACTGGAACAACAATTCACTCTGTGTGTTCTTGCAGTTCTTGAAGACCCTGAGCAAGTTGCTGTTGTTTTTATACAATGTACAGAGATTTAACGTTTGAACTTCAGCTTCTAATTGTAGGGGTTTGTTTTTCTCAGATATAGATGACTTAAAATGTGCCCCATTTGGAAGCTATAACAGTGGGTCTGCAGTCAGCAGCCTGGCAAGCTATGACTGGTCCGACAAAGAAGACATTCAGCAGGGCAAGAAGCTCTCCTCCTTAGTCCAGTCTTCAGGAAGTGGATCCTCTGCGGCTACTTCTGTCCTTCAGAAGAAGGAGACCTTGTTTGGCAGTTCAGAAAACATTACCATGACAACAGTTTCCAAAGTGACAACCTTTTCTAGCGAGGATGCTTTACAGGATGTTTCCTTTGCAGCCTTTGCAAGCTTTAAAGACCCCATTTCCAGTGCTCTGGGTGAGGATGACATCGGAGACTTTGGTGATTTTGCAAGACCTCCACTGGAAGCACAGGATGCGGCAGCTGACACAAACCAAGAGGCAGATTTCCCTGGTGGTGGGGTCTCCTTGGAGCTGCGAAGAGAGTCCACAGATGACTTTGGAGAGTTCCAAAGCGAGAAGCCAAAAATCAGCAAGTTTGACTTCTTGGTGGCCACTTCCCAAGGCAAGGTGAAATCTAGCGAGGAGATGATCAAGAGTGAACTGGCTACTTTTGACCTGTCTGTTCAAGGTAAGTGTGCTCAGGGTGGAGGACGCTCACGATGCACGTGCTTATCAAAGACGGGGTTTTCTCATCAAATTACAAATTAGCTGATGGGGATTGCTCCAGTGGCTACTGGAAATGAGCTGAATCTCTCATTGATTTTTGTGATATTTGGACATCTTCGTTCTAGATCTAAAGTATTTGTTATGCCAAAACCTGTGAAAATTGAGGAGCTGGGGAAATTTGCACCAGTCACCGATTAAACAGAAAGCTTTGTTCTTCTGTAGTATTAGGGCAATCCTTGATGCCAGTTTATTCCTTTTAAATAGCCTGTGCCTTTATGCATAAAGGAAAAACTTGTTTATAACTTCACTTTTTAGGGTCTCATAAAAGGAGCTTAAGCCTCGGAGACAGAGAGATAAGTCGCTCTTCACCTTTACCAGTCTTGGAGCAGCCATTCCGAGATCGTTCAAATACTCTAAGTGAGAAGCCTGCTTTGCCTGTCATCAGAGACAAATACAAAGACTTGACTGGGGAAGTTGAGGTAAGGAGTTACCTGGGATACAAGTAAATTGGCAATGACTTTCATCAGTGTGGCATCGGGGTGTTCTGTATCTAACTGTGACTTTCGCTGGTTGAACTTGGGGTGTGATTCTAAGGCACAATCTGGGTAAGGTTAGATGTTTTCACTGGAAACTCCTCATAAAGGAGGCTGCTTCTCTCCTATTCTTTGTGTCTGGTGAAGTGGGAGAAGTGCTGTTGCCTGAAACTCAGAATCACTTGACCTTGCAGTCTAAGCCTGTAACTTGAAATCAGTTACAACTTGAATCTAATTCCCATTTTGGCACTGAGACCATTGGCTTTGGGAAGTGGTTTAACTTTTTTGGCTCTGAGGTAGTTATTTCTCTTGCTTATCTTGAGACTAGATGGTATAAGGACTCAGATTAAATTCTGCTAATCTAGAACAGCAGACCTGTAACAAATGTGTTGGGAGTAGGTATGTGCAATGCAGACCTTTTACCCATTCATCTGTGTTCTTCCTTTTGAAACTAGTTAAGACTCCCAGAAACCACGTTTTAGAGTTCAGGTGCAAAGAGAATATTTAAAGAATGGGGGGAAAAATAGGAATAGGTCTGTTAGAAGCTTACATAGCTGCTCTGCAAATAGTCTCTTAAAATACCTGTCTACTGTGTGTCTGTTGTGATAGGAGAAAGAGAAATGTAGGAACAAGATTGAGACTGTCCTTTTCTTTCAAACAGGAAAGTGAGAGGTATGCGTATGAATGGCAAAGATGCTTGGAGAGTGCCCTGCAGGTAAGTGCACAGCCTCCTCCAAAACCCTTCCTCCTTCCTGTAGGTACCACCTTGCCCACTGTTTAAGGCCATACAGGCATAGAAAAGGAGGGGAATCAGCCCTTTTTAGAAGATTACAGCTTCTAAACCCAAAGCTGTCATGCAGCAGAAGCGTTACTCCCTCACTTAAATATCCTGTCCTAATCTCCCTGTCAGTTGTGATTACTTTGGCTTTTGCCTGCAATTACAAGTTAACCAGTTACTGTGGTGGTCCTGTGTTGGGTGCCTTGTTCAGGGCACTGGTACCAGCACCTGGCTCATCAGCTCTGCTTGAGAAACAGGCTTGGGGCCATTCACAGCCACCTCAGTGTTCCTTAAAATCTCTTCTTTGCATTTGTGTATCAGCCAAAGCTGTGAATGCTGCTATTAAACTAGACAGCAATGCATGTAACTCTTCAAACTATTATTCCAGTAATGAAAAGATTTGGGGGAATACATTAAGGTTTTAAATGTTCATATTTTCCCCCGATCTACTTACAGTTATAGCTTGAATACATAAAAACATGTGATGGAGTATGGCAATCATTTATTTAATTTGCCTCCTTTTTTTGCATAATGGCTTCTGTTGGGGACAATCTTGTTGGTAATAATTATTTTAAGGTAGATAACACCATCATCTTATGAAATTCATTTCCACCAGGTCATAAAGAAAGCAAATGATACCTTAAATGGAATCAGTAGTTCATCTGTTTGCACTGAAGTCATCCAGTCTGCCCAAGGCATGGAATATTTACTAGGTATGCTTTAATCTACCATGTCTCTTACACTGAAAGTTCTCCTCTGGAAAAACAGCAATACATAATCACTCTTTCCAAAATAGTATCATTTCTTACCTTAACCTTTGCCTGCACCTACATAACGAACAACTCCTCTGCTAAATAAATCTACTACTACTGTGAAATACTTGTCCACGACCACCTTTTGTGTGCCTGTTTTGTGCTATTTCTGAGTTAAAAGTTGCAGGAACCTGTGCTCACGGTGAATTCTCTGCAATCCTCCACTGTGTTTTATGTCAACAGGAGTTGTTGAAGTCTACAGAGTCACAAAGAGAGTTGAATTGGGTATCAAAGCAACTGCTGTTTGTAGTGAGAAACTCCAGCAGCTCCTGAAGGATATTGATAAAGTGTGGAACAACCTGATAAGCTTCATGTCACTTGCTGCTTTAACGGTAAGACCCAAAATAAGTGATGTCTTTACTAAAAGAAATGCCATAATTATACATAAAGTGACTTCATGGGGTGCTCTAACTTTACAGTTTGTGCTTTTCTCTTGCAAAACGGCCATTTGTGAAATCCAATTTAAAGCTCTCTGTAAGAAAACACCATGTCTGTACATAAATAAGAGTTCTCTTAGTGTCTTAATGATTTAGGTGGTATTCTGTGTGTCTGTGGACCTCTCCAATAAGGGAAATTTAGTAAAATTGAAGCTATTTTAGGAAGCCAGAATAATGTGGACGTACTTTGTCTTTGTAATATCCCTGCAATTAGTTTTAATAGTTTTAATATTCACAAGAGCACACTATGTAGCAACACAGGAATAACTAAACTGTTATTTTGAACTGCTTCCCTTCTCTCTGCTTTTGGAAATGCCCAAGTTTGTTTTGGTTCATGCTACAGACTAAATACCTTTCCCTCCTCTGAATAGAACTGCCAGAAAAAGCTCAGTTGCTCTGAGACAGTCTGGTAGGAGCCTGAGAGCTTTCTGCATAACTGGGTGAGTGTTACAAGGAGAGGTGGTGAGGGGCTGTCTCCTTATAGAGGCAGCATCCCATGGGAAGGGGCTGCAAAGGGACTGGGACAAAGAGGGGCACACTGGGGCCAGACACAGAATAAATGCCATTAGAAGGGAAGGAAATCACCTTGCCACTAAATGCCTTGCACATTTTTGTGTATGTATGTTGCAGGAAATACAATGTGCAAAATAGCTTTTTTTTATCCATGGTAAAACTCCTGGTTTTAGGGAATCATCCATCTGTAGGTGCTTGATACCATCTTGCATAAGGGATCCCTTTAACTCAGGATATACCTAAGGAGTCTTTAACTCTTAGTATCAGCACATCACACCAAGCATCAATAAGCAGATCACTATCATGGTTATGTTTTCACTGACCATGTTAATTTGTGGCTTCCTTCTTGCAATGCAACTCTGGCTTCCCAGTAAACACTCATTTATAAGCAAAGGCCAGAGTACTTGGTTTCTGCTTGAAAGACCCATCTTCAGCTCACTGTCACTCCCTGCCAAACAGGTATTAGAGGTGATCAGTCCCTTTTTACACACCTTTTACCCGTCTTAGCCCTCTCCGTTACAAACAGCTCTGGCAAGCAGGTATTTTTGGTGCTGTTCTGTGTTGCACAAAGCCTGTCATGAGCTGAAATTGATGCTTTCACTATATTACTGCTTGGCAGGTGAAGTTTGATAGACTGGGATTCATCTCTTTCAACTCTGGCACTGTTGACAGGTACAATCTAAAAAGCTACCAGGATCCTCTCCTGATTTAAGCAAGTGGATTAAAATTTAGTTCTTAAAGTGCTTTTCCTTGGAAGATTACAGGGATTACCTTGAAGTCCAAAGCTCGGCCACGTGTTCCCCGAGCTGCAGCAGCAGATTTTAAGCATAGTAGGAGCTGTGAGCAGTGACTTCTCTTACACACACTTTACCTCTGAAGTTACTTAACAGACAGGAACTCCTCACTCCTCCAGTTCTCACAATCACCCTTCTTTGCTCCTCTCCTGCACGGGGTCACTGGAAGGTATGGAACCCACACCTGGTGTCCCTGTCACGGATCCCAAATGAGGCAGAAGTGCCAATTAAATAGAAGTATTTTAGCTCAGAGGCATGTGCTGGGAAAGGTTAATTTTGCCTTTTAAAGGATTTTGTTACAAGGTAATTTTCTGCAGAGCCTTGTGGTTTTTCAGTGCAAATTAGAGGCTGACCTTCTCATTTGCTTCACTGGTGCATCTGGTAAACAAATATTAGAGTGCCTTTATTAATTTGATTGATCTACTTAAAGATTAAAGGGTGTTTTCTTCAGGATTCCAATTATTCTCCAGCCCTTCAGCAGGGGAGCGTGGTCAGCATAGCAGGAGTGTGGATTAAGAGTACACATGTTCTAGGATCACACCATTTGTTTAAGCTTCTTGCACCTCTAGTCACTGTTTTCGTCTGCACTATCAGAAAGCAAAACTTCAACATTTTTGTACCATCCTTATGCAGAGTTTTAAACTATGATTTATCTTGTGGCTGAAATGTAAGTGGAAAAGGGACTATAGTATTTGATTACTTATTTGCAGGGTTATTCTCCCATGCTTTGCCTCTCTTTAACCTGAGCTTGTGTATGGCTGGTGACCTTAATTCTTCTATGGTTTGGTTAACCTTAATACTTTGTACTTCTGTGCCATATTCCAGATTCAGAAATAACCTTAGGAAAGAATAACAACTGCCCCTTTTTGATCAGGCAATGACACAGAGCCCAGGACAATAAACACCAGCACAGACACCACTTCAAATGTGAACAGTGAAAGCTGTGCTGGCCCATGCCTGCTCTCCTTGCAGCTGCACAAATAGCTGTTGCATTCCACTGTTTATCTTCGTCCAGGTCTTAATACACGAGTTGAACTGGAGCAGCCGCCGCCTGGGCTCTCTCCTCAGAAGTTTCTTCCCCTTTTGATGTGGGAATGTGGAACTTAAGAACTCTTTCCTTTGTAGTCTAACCCTTTCTTCGGGAGCTTGAGTGTTATAAATTAATGCTGGTGGAGATTGCATGGCAGGATTGCAAAGACATACTAATGACTTCGATTAAAACCGTGCAGCAGTTTGTGCAGGAATGTGTTAGGTCAGCCCTGCTGTGGCTCTTGGGAGCAACCAGATTGATAAGTTTTATCATGGTGTCTGAAACGTTTTCAGTCACTTAATGCCTAAATTTCATTGTCTCGTTTCTTCAGCCAGATGAGAACTCACTGGATTTCTCTTCTTGTATGCTGCGTCCAGGGATTAAAAATGCCCAAGATCTTGCCTGTGGAGTGTGCCTCCTAAATGTGGATTCAAGAAGTAAGGTAAGTAGAGCAGCCTATCCTGTTAAACTCAGTTTTAATTGGCAGTTTGGACTTTCATTTAGGCCTCGGGTGTATTTAAAATGTTTTCATGGCTATAATTTATAACTGGAAGTGGAAAAGGCAAAATCTGACCTATAGATGAGACTCAAATAGTCCTGTGTTCACTGGGTTTTGGGTATGACACCGATGTGGATAAAGGGTTAAATTGTTCACAGAGGGGGAATACTGGGAAACTGAGACTTTACAAGTGTATACATATATGTATTTTCAATAGAACTCCTTTCGTGACTTTTCTTTATGCAATGCATCTCTGAGGCTCACCAGGAGGGGACTATTGCACTTAGCTGGGAGGGAATCCCAGGATGTGTACAGAGTTAATGCCAACCCATTAACATACACGGGCAGTTCTGCTGACTTTTTGGTTTCAACGTTATTTCAGAAAGAAGAGAAACCTGTGGAAGAGCTCCCTAGAAAAGTATGAACCTGTAAAAACATATTCTCTATAGAATCATTCTTAGTTGAGTGTGGGAGGCTGAACTGGCTTTCAGCTGTCATTCTCAATTGTATCAATCATTAATCCTTTTCTTCTAGTCATCTTTTGTGACCGTAACACTTGATCTGATCAACTAACATGCTCTAGAGCCTCCCCTTTGTCTTGTCTGCATGCTTGTATCTTGTGAATAGCTTCCTGGTTTTGTGCCTCTTCTGTTGTGTGGTAGAAAATGCACTGCAGTGAGTTTCTGAATTTGTAGCTGCCTGTGTGTCTGTTGCAGGAGAGGGGGAACTGGAGGGGGTTTTTGCTACAAATATTGACTTTTGGCTATATGTAGCAGGCAGTGGCATTTTTAGCAATCTCTGCAGGAAATCCAGGGTGTGGGGAACAGGGTTAGAATGGGGTTTTTAAATAGGTGGCTGTGAAGCATTGGAAAGTATCTCCTAGCAACAAACATCGAGATGTTTTAAGCTTGTTCATGGCTTCACACGCTGCTCAGAAGCTCCTATTGTAAAGCAGCTCCAATTAACAAAAGAAAGTAGATCAGATTGAACCTGAAATAACACTAATATCAAGAATGGCACCTGCCTAAATCACAGCAAAATTCGAGCAGGTAAAGTAAGTGCAGTAGCTACCCACTGGCTGGCAGAACAAGCTTTTAGCTCCTGTGGATCTGTAGCAGAACTAAAGGACGGATGGAACAAGGTGAGTTAGTTGCCAGGCATCAGGGCAGGCAGCAGCGTGCTAATCAGCTGGCTCCTTACCAGGGTGTAAGAGGCAAAGTGTGCATCAGGTGTGATGGATGGAGCTTTGTCCACCTGCAAACCCTTTGCAGGCTAAAGTAGAATCTTGGGTGTTCAGAGTGAGAGGGTCCCACCACACTGTGCCATTCCAGGGTGATACCTGGGCAATAGCCATTTTCCACTCGAATTTCCAGACCCTGTTGTGGATGAGACTTTCTCACTTGTTCCAATTCTTGTTATTTTAGGCCTTCAATTCGGAGACAGATAACTTCAAGCTGGCGTATGGAGGGCACCAGTACCATGCAAGCTGTGCAAACTTCTGGATCAACTGTGTGGAGCCAAAACCTCCAGGTCTTATTTTGCCAGACCTGCTCTGAAAGCAGTTGCACTGAAGATGGAATATCGGGTCTGATAATGCAGGACACGGGGTGTAAATGATGTAATAGGGTAAGTGGAAAGGCCTGAGGTATGTGGTTAGTGGTTCAGATTTGATTTTTGTACCTAACAGGTTAAAGCCACCATCACATACAAATTGCTCATGAAGAATTTCACTTGAAAGGGACAAGGTTTTGGAAATAACCAGGGAAAAAAATGTAGTGTGGCAAAAAAAGCAGCATTTCAGTCTTTCTAAGATGGAAGCAGGTTAGTCCTTATATGAAGTGCAGTCTGCTAAGCAAGTGCATAAACCTGAGAGAGGCCAGTACCCAGCTTCCAAGAAAAACTGGAATGCTGGACTGATTTGCACAGAAGTGACCACTTAAATACTCAAAGGACAGATTTGCAAACACATCTTTTGGTGTATGGACCATGATGTTTTTCCTTTATTTGCTGCTCTAATATTACGAGGCACGAGTCACAGTAACTTTCAAGGCAAAATGGATTATTGACTTAGAAGGAATCAGGCTGCAGAGCCACTGTATATTTATACTTCCACTGATCTGTACTGTAAATTATACTGTATTCATGTGTGTAACTGGTTACTACGGGGGGGATAAGGACTTGAAGGAATTGTTGACATTTTCCCTATAATATCTGGATCCTTTAGTACAGGCAGCTGGATTTTAAACCTTGTCTTTGCTACTCCGTTGTAAACACAGACAAACTCCTTCCTTGGCTTGTTACGCTTCTCCTGATCCTTTGGTAGTCCTGTGGCTGCATCACTGTTGAAAACTGGACTCCACTGATAGCAGTGTGTCTGCTCCTGTGTGTATGTATGTGTGTTACCTCTTTCACACCTTAATACGCCTTTGTGGATGGGATGCCTGCGTGGAACTTGTGCAGTCTAGTGCTCTCTGTAGTAACGTGTTTCTCTGACTCAGAGCTGGCAGCACGAGATGGCCCTGAGCTCCTGCTGCAGGTGGGTGTGATTTAACCCTGCAAGGTGCTGGTGGGCTGAAGCAGGCTGGGTTTTGAAGCAAGGTGTTGCTGTTGCTGTTGCTTATGGTTAGGTACAGCTGTGTGGACAGAAGGAGGTCAGTAGAACAGACTAAAATGTTACACAGACATCTAAAATACCCAGTTCTCTCTTCGGATGCAATATGCAGATGACAGTGCAATCAGCTCTAGTGCTAGTAACAGACTTATAAACCCAGTGGGAGCTTCCTGACATTACTGTAAGAGCCTTATCACAAGACAGTCTTCCTCAGTCTGCAGCGAAGGACGTGGGGTCTATATCCATCAGGTACAACTCGCTGCTTAATTCTCTGACTTAAGTTTCTCAGATCTCTAGAAGAATCTCCCTTCTTTCCAAACATACCAACAGCTTTTCCAAGTCTTGCCTTTGTTATAAGGAGCCGACACTGGTTGGTTATTTGCTGAAATAGAAATTACAATGAGGAAAAATGATGCTTCATATTAAAAAAAGGCTTAGTTATACTAAACTGTTAATTACACCAAATGGAAGCATCTTGGCTCCCAGGAGTGCCAGGTGTCTGGCCCCTTATTTACACAAATTAAAACAAATCATCTCGCTGCCTGAAATTAGCTCCTTCTTGAACTAAGCATCTTGTGCCTCCGGCCACAAGCTCACGCTCATCGAGAGGTGGATTCTCCCTCGCGTGACAGTGGCTCCTGCCTTCTGCTGCCCAGTAATTAGCTGAAAAGGGGCAGTCACTCCCTGCCTGCTCCGCATTTCTCGTTAGGTGTGTTCATTAGTCAGCACTGTAGCTTTTTGAGCACAGACACGGTTTCCCTTCTCAGTCAGGGGCTGCTCTACCGGCGCGAGTGTTCCCGCTGCTGTCAGGGCTCCGCGTGGCACAGAAATCCAGCTCTTCCCTTCCCATCCTGAATTCCAGCAGCACTCCAGCATTGCCTGGCTGGAAGCAAACGCCTCTCCTTGCTGCTAGCGAGGGGACTTCTCGAGTCCTTTGGAGTGGCTGGGCTGACGCAAGGGTGCTGCTTATGAAATGCTATATTGGGAAAGGGAGTCGATGGTTAGCGCGGGTTTCCACGCAGCTCCTGCACGCTCAGCTAGATAGGAGGCTTGTTTTTCCTAATTAAAAGAGAATGCCACAAATAAAAGAAGCCACAATGTGAAACTTAAAGCAACCATTATTTCAACTCCAGCACCAGCTGTACTGACATAAAAGCATTCTTCAGTGATGTTTTCCTTGCACTTGTTAAGCAGGTGAGTTCCTTCTCTGAGGTGCATCCAGCGTGTCTGTTGGACCATAAAAACAAGGAATGGACATTTACAATTACAATTGCAGCAGAGCTAGGTGAAGTATGACACCCCTGCCTGCTTGCTGCCTACCAAAGGGAAGGCACAGGCAGTGCTGTCGTGTTTGTGGCAAGCAGAAAGTGTTCTGAGCTGCACACCTTTACGTCATGGGAATATCCCAAATGGTCTGCATGTCGATACCCTCGATAAAGGCATTGCACAAGGAGGATCATCTCGCATCTCCTAGTCATTACAATGACTCACTGTTGCATTCAGCATCTTCTCAGCTACTGCATTGCCAGCCAAAGCCCAGTGTCCTTGCAATCTGTATCCAAGGTTACAGTATTTTCTACAGTACTTCATAACAGACCACGTTCCCCCCTCCCTTTGCATATGGGCTGATGGACACGCTGCCTTTCGCTTTGGTCGTCTTGAATTTCATGACTGTAACTCCTCCTCCTGCATGTTCTTCACTAGAAAAGAGAAACTGGATTTTCTTCTTTGTTTTTAACGTATGTGTTCTCTGGAGCTGCCTTGGGGTTACCTTTGGGAAGTGATTTTTTTTAATCTATTTGTGTGTATTTGGTGTTCTAAGGGATTATTTGCTTGGCTATTTAATGTGTATATTGCTTTATCCGGCTGTATTCCCAACACATCTGTGCACTGCAGTTTTTTCCACAGGGATGCTGGGGAGTGAGTAGAGCGTTCCCAGCCCATTCCCTGCCCATCCATTCCCACATCGTGGTTGAGTATCTCCCTAAACTTGCCGAGGTTCTTTGTGGAGTGGGAACTGTTCTGTTCTGTGCTTGACTCTTCCTCTTTGGCAGCAGCTTCTCTTCACCTGAGTTGTTTGAGCAGCTCCTTCCTCAACATTCTGCAGTATTTATGAAGTGATAGTGAAGTTCAACCTAAGGGTGGGAAGCAGCTCCTGAGAACCCAAGGAATACTCCAGTTCCTGGTTAGCTACAAGTCAGGTTATTAAACTGGAAACAAAACCTGCCTTTGCAATAAAAGCTGCTATTGTACAAACTACTTCTTTCAGAAATATCTCTTTTGTTTGCTCTCTGGACCTGTCTTGAATTCCAGTTCTCAATATTAAAATATAAATGTCATAATTTTATGAAGAAAAGTGGTCAGAAAACTTCTCTTTACATTGGGATTCTTTATCCTGCCCTCGGGGCGAACGTTGTTTCTCTTGTAGAAGTGGTTTTGTGGTCAGTAGTTGGAGCAGTTTTGGTTTGTGCAATGCTGGAGTCGCTGCTGGTGTTTTAAAGCTGATGAGAAGAATGTGATTGACTTAGTGCATCGTGAACTCCCTTGATTCTTGCAATGGTTTCTAAATCCTGTCTTGAGATTCAAACCTTGTATTCAATAAAGAGCCTGTTTCGTATCTGACCAACCTGTGAAGTGGCTTGTTGCAGGATGCAGCATTGGGTTTGCTGCTGGTTGGTGCCAAAGGTGTCATCTCCGTGGGGGAAGCTCCTCCATGGAAATACCTGGGCAGGGAGAGACCTTCCTGTGTCCTGTAAAACATCTTCTGCTGAATGAACACAAGAGGGACTTCAGCAAAGAAACACCCACAAGTATTAATACCATGGTGCTGCTCCATCATATAATCCCTAATGGGTATTTCAGGTGGATTCTTCATTTCCTAATGTGCTTTATTAGGCAATTACATTGTTTTTATAGGCTTAACTTTCCCTTTTGTTTAAAAGTCTCACTCTTGATGCTTGCCTGGCTGAACATCAGATCTTCCCCTCCCCTGGGTCCTAGGGCTTTATACTGTATATAGCCTATATAATAATTGAAAGCAGAGATTTTTTACCTCCCAGTTTTTATATAGACAATACTGTTAAATCAGACACAGTCCATGTTGTAGGAGAAGTTCTGTTTTGAAAGCAGACTCCAGCTTTAGTGTGTCTTTCCCCTTTGAAATGCCAGTCTCCAGCCTAATGACCAGTCTTGATTCTTACCCTCTAGTTCCTTTTCTCACTGCCCATTTCCCTGCTTTAACTCATGATAAAAATAGAGGGATGAGCAGGATGTGTTTTGTAAGTGGATGGTGAGTCTCCTGTGTCTGTCACTGAAACCAGGACACGACCATGAAACCCGAACTGGGTGCAGCTGATGGCAGAACCCCCTTGTATTCCAGTGGGCTAAAAACTCCTTCTTGCTCAGCTGCAAAAGCAAGCAGAAACTTCCATTTCCCAGTGTGGGGCTGTGCTTCCTGCTCGTGGTGCTGAAGGATGGTTTGATATTGTTGGGAAAACTGGGGTGGAAGTACTTGGGGGG
>NW_009910993.1:40640-43888 GCF_000696875.1 Nestor notabilis
TGGATAATGGCTTAAGAGAAGGGTTTGGAGGGGGAATGGGGAAATATCTAAGACTTTTTGGCCCTGGAGCCCTTGCAGCAGTGAGGAGTTTGCAGTAACTCGCTTCACAGCGGTGTCTCCACGTGCAGGACTGGCATTAATGCAGTGTTGAAGCTGTGCCCACAGGGGCTGGGAGCACTCTTGTGCCACCAAACCCCCTGGTAAGTGGCCCTGGGCCCAGTGTAAAGCTGTGAACCTGCACAGCCATCCTCGCTGGACCTCTGATGAGCATGGAACTCGTGGAGCACCGTGTCCTTCCCTGGGGAGTGCAAGGAAGCAGCACTGGCCAGTCTGGTCTGTACAGTGAATATGACACTTCTGGTCAAAGCCTCTGCATCCAATTCACTCTGTTCCAGACTTCTATCTTGGGAAAGACCATTAAGATCATTGAGTCCAAGACTGTTCAGTGTGGAACAAACCTGTAACCACAGCTGCTGTTCCTTACAAACCTCAGCTTCAGCTGGGGCTAAATAAGGTAAAACTTTGGATGTAGCCAAATTAGTTCCCTGGGGTTTGTGACGAGGATCAGGAATTGCAGGACACCTGTACGGATTGTAAAGTGATCAGCCAAGTGACAGGAACAGACCACAGCATCTTCCTCAAGACTGAGGTCCAGGTTTGTTTAAAGCCCCTGCTCAGTGTTACACCATGTTCTCACTGTTACTTGAGGTGCATTAGCGCGGTTCTGAAGAGGAAACCAACACATGTTCTTCTTTAATCTTTATTGATTTTTGTTTTTTTACAAGTATAGAATCTCATTTAGATCAGCTACCTCAGCATCCAGCAATCTGCTTATTCCTCCTTCAGAGATGCAACAGAGGACACGAGTGTCTCGGCGAGGAACGGACTTGCCTTGCTCTCCCCATAGTCCTGTCAGTGCTTCAGCGAAACCATCCGGGAGGCAGCGGCTCTGCCATGGGGAGGCTTCTCCCACACTGGGGCTGGAATCATTCTCCTCGCACACAGAACAAGGCAAAGCCTTCTCCATGAAGCCATCCTTGCCCGGGAGGGTGAGCAGGTCACCGTTCTGCGCAGAGCAACTCCAGAATGCAGCATAACCTTGAGGACATGGTGATGTAGAAATGGGCTAAGGCAGGTCACGACCGTGCTTAGTGCTCAGTAATCAAGAGGATTTACCTACTTCAGTCTCCTGGGTGGTTGATGATGGATGACACGGCCCAGCCCCTTCGGAAGGTGGCCACGCAATCAGAGTCCCCTAACCATCTCTCTGGCTGTCCAGTGTGGGCAGGGTCAACCTCTCGCTCTGTCTTGAGCCACGTCTGGACCAGATCTCTGCTTGCTTCCCACCCACAAGGAACACCAGCATCTTTCAGTAGTGTATCCCAGGACTATTGCCCTGGCATGGAAGGAGTGAAAAAGGATCTGCTCTTTATTTGCTCTGGATTGTTGAAGTTTTATTTGACTTGTGGCTGACAAGGGCTGACTTCACTCTTCTTGTATTTTTATTGGTTTTTTGGTTTTTTTACTTTTAATACAGATTAAGAGCTGACTAAGGATCTCAAACACTATATACTGAGAGTCACTACGGGTGGTAAAGAAAACAGCAGCACTAGCACCACAACACCTGCCTGCCTCTTGGAAGAACCCACCACCAGAGCAGGACCTCGCTCCTCCCATGCTAGTGCTGCTCCCAAGCCTCTATAGGGATCTGCAAGGAAGCAAATAAGCTATTAACGAAATATCCAGGCTACCACATCACAAAGCACGCTCTGTTCATCAACTCTGCCAAATGCCTTTCAGGCCTTTCCTCCTAGGATCCTAATAAACTGACTAAAAAGTGGGGGGAGGCTTTATGGAAGGAATAAACTTATAAGGAGGCCTCATTCTAAATCAGAGAAATGCGGGGGGGGAGGGGAATCCCTGTAGAGAGAAATGCTTTGAAGGGGGTCGTTGGCTTTGCAGGTTAGTGAGGTGAGAATTAGTTGAGGTTCTGCTGTATGGTAAAGAACCAAAGTTGGCTGTAGAAGGAGAAGGGAATGTCCCCAGTCTGGTTGACTCAGAACAGCGCATCCCTTCTGTTGTGCTCCCCATCTGCAGTCCCATTAAATCCCCCAGTAAGGCATCAGGGGTCTCCTCTCTCTCTCATAAACGTCTGGGATGATGCCATAGGGTGTCTGTACCATTTTAACCGTCGTCTTCCCAAAGAGCTTCCTCTCGTAGTCTATCAGTTGCCTCCAGAAGCCCACGTTGGGGCGTATAACGGGGCGTCTCGATTTGACCCAGTTGTAGGCCTCAAAGAGGGACACCTTGTGGTACTTCATCAGGTAGGCGATGCAGAGGGTGGCCGACCTGCTCACGCCGGCGGCGCAGTGCACTAAGGTGGCACCGTGCTTCCGCGCCACGCTGTTGATCTTGTCGGCGACGCTGTCGAAGTACAGGGAGATGGGAGCGTTGGGCATGTCAGCCAAAGGCACTTTCACGTATTCAAACTGGGGCCAGTTGAAATTGGGAATCTCGATGGTGGCATTGATAATGCAGGTGATTCCCCGGGAGAGGAGCAGGTGCCGGTTGGAAGCGACGCTGCCCCGGCTCAGGTACAGCGAGGGGGTGATTTGGGCAATGCCCCCCAGGGCACCTTCAGAAAGCATTCGTGGAGCCATCAGAGTTCTCGGTAAGGAGTTGTGGCTTCTGGAGGTCATGGAGGATCTTGGCACTCACGCTTCCATTATGGGAAGAGATCCAACGGGATCTGCAGCCAAGGGAAGGATTGTCTGGCCTGGTGGTGCAAGGACAGCAAGAGCTTCCTCCGCTTAGTCACTGCAAAACACAAGCAAGGCCACATGAGCGGGCAGCTGACTGAGGATGCCGGGTCTAGGCAAGGGAAAGGAAAACCCAGCTCGCCCTGCTGTGGCCTGGCAGAGCTCCGGGGGGGAAGGTGGTTCTGGTTTGCACAGGGCTCGTTTCCATGGGGCCCCCGGGCACTGCCTGGACAGATACTAACCAAAAACTCTTCCAGCCCAATTAGCTCCAATTACTCGTCGAGGGTTTAGGCAGGTACCTGTGGGCCCCGCCAGCACGGATTAACACGTGGGAGATGATTACCTCCGCCTTCTCCATGCTCAAAAGCAGCAACTTCACAACTGGCCACAGTCCAAAGGGATGGTGAGAAACTGCTGCAGATGCCAGCACTTCAGACAACCCTGCCCTCTCCCAGTGCCACCCTGCTCCTTTTTGAGGTGTAGGAGAGG
>NW_009910993.1:44007-45891 GCF_000696875.1 Nestor notabilis
CTGAGAGTAAAACCGAAGCACAGGCTGGGACAAGGGAAGCTCTTTTCCTCTGCTGTAATGACTGAGTAATGCTTTGGAGACAGACTTGCTCTGCAGAGGCTTGGGCTTGCCTGCATGAGCCACGCGTCCCCGGCTGGGGCACCCAGGAAGGAGCCCCACTTTTATTTCCCTTGCTCCTTTAGGACCTCTCTGAAGCCAGTGGAGGAGCCTCAAGCAATGGGATGAGCCCCGGAGCATCAGTATTGCCAGTCCCTTTTAGCTGTGTGTTCTCCAGCCAGAGATGGGCCATGGGAAGGCTCCGGCCAGCACGGGCTGGGGAGTCCCCGCTCTGCCCAGGTATGTCTGAGCCCACCAAAGCACCCCTGGGCACCACATGGAGGGGAGCTGGGGGCCACTTTTGTGCCTCCAGCAGTTAGTTCCAGGTCCTCAAAGGGCTGAGAGACCGTGACTGCAGCCCTGACACGACAGCACAGCCCTGCCTGCATCCCATGCTCCAGGAAGCAGCGGCAGGGGGCGGCGGCCAGCGGCAGGTCTCAGCAGCAGCTTGTACAGCTGCCAGGGGAATTTTGGCACGGCTTTGCGGTACGGTAACTTAATGAGCATAACACGGGCTCCTCTGTGCCTCGTTCCCTGCTGGCAGCTACTTGAGCAGCCCCTGAACCATGGGCCCAAAGTGCTGCTGCTGCAGAGTTCCTGCCCCAACAAGAAGAGTTTTGGTGCAGTGAGGAATGCTCAGCTTCCCCTGCAGACACCCCACCACAGCCACCCAGCTGGAGCAGCACGGAAAGGCATGTTCTTCTAAGGAATAGAGTCCTTTGAGCAGGGGAAATCCCTGCTGTTACTGGTAACACAAAGGATTTGGGCACCTACCCTTGGCAAGGAAGTGTCCTGCTCCAGATCACCAGCTGGCTCACGGATGAGGTGGGCTGCTGTAGGTGCGATGTCTCACAGAGCACGTCCAGCGCTGAGCTGGGGAGAGAAGAGAATTCATGGGGTTTATTGGGATCTGTGCTGGACCCAGGCACGACCCCAGGCAGCCCCTCTGCTGCTGTATGTTTAACCCCCCGGTTTAGGTGCTTGTCCAAGAACTGGGAGCAGCATTAAAGTGGGCCCAGAGGAGTCCGAGGCTGGCACAGGAGTCACAGCTCAAACCATTACGATAGTTTAAGTCATTAATTTGCTCTGATGTCTCCTTCAGCACCTGCCAAGATGCTCACCCAGTCCCAGGTGCAGGTCTGTGTTTCTTCTCATGGTACCCAAAGCGCATTCCTGGGACCAGCTGCCTGGTCCTGTTCACTGCTGGAATTACAGGGACAAACGGGAGGACGGGAGCAGCCTCCCCTTCTTCTTTTCCTCAACCAGACCAGAAATAGCCCAAGTCCCCAGAGCGCAGGTGAGGCTGCCTGCTGGGAAGCGCTGCTGGACCACGGCATGGTGGCTGCCAGGGAGGCTCTGGGGAGCCGAGACCAACCCAACAGAGGCCAAATGACAACCCCAGATGGGGTTTTTATGGCTCACCTCCCCTGAGGATGGCTGCGAGGCATTAGTAGAGGGTGACCTGCAAATGTGCTCTGGGAGAGGCTGGTGGGAGCTGCTGGGGCTCCTCGTCCTACTCGCAGCCCAGGGCCTCTGGTGCAGGGCAGAGCAACCCAGGACTCGCCTGCCCTCCATCCATGGGGCTGCACCCGCTCCCCACGGGCACCCGGAGCGCTCCTCGGGGCGGTTTGGGAAGGGCTTCGGCTGCTTTCCATAAAGTGGTTCCTGTTTGCAGGCACCAACTGATCCGGACATTTGCATGTGACAGGCTGGGCTCGCTCGGCAGACTCTGCCCACAGCCAAATGGGGTGCACCGAGCACCCCCGGGACAGCATCACACGGTCAGTG
>NW_009910993.1:46496-50771 GCF_000696875.1 Nestor notabilis
GGCGTGGGAGGCAGGTGACATAGCCGCGGTGCCCACACGAACCGGGCTGAGCAGCTGCTGGCTTGCAGGAGCCTGGAAATGGAAAAGGGCCTCATCTGCCATCAGCAGAGGCTGATGGTGATCAGGAGCTTCCACCAGGCTTAGAGGTGTGAGTCCCATCTGCCCCAGTAGCTGCACCCGCTCCTGCCTGGCGCCAGGACAAAGGCTGCCTCGCTGCTGCCTGCTCCCATCAACCCCCCTTTGCCTTTCTCAACACACCCGCTGATACAGCCGCTTGGCACCATCTCCTGTGAAACAAACCCCACATCTCCTTCCCCTTCTTGGTCCGAGTTTCTGAGTGGTCGCATCCCAAAGGGATGGGATGTGGTGGTGGTTTCCTGCAAAGGGTTTAATTCCCAGAGGATGCAGCCCTTGGGTAAAGACTGGCTGGTGTCGGGCTGGGAGCGACCAGGTGCTCCCGCTGCCATCCTCGTTTCCTGAGCTGACTCGTTAATGGATTAATCCATCCTGTAGCACTCAGCAAGTCCCTCCCTAGGCTCTGCCCTGGTCTTCCCCATGCACAGGGACCAGTTGCTGCTGGAAGGGAGCTGGGGGTCCCTGTTGGCACAGGGGTGGGACCAGGGCAGCCTCCTCCCTCCCCAGCAGATTGGTGGTTCTGCCATGATTAGGGGTGGGGGAACCAAGTGGGGAATTACAGCCTGGAGATGACTCTGGTCTTCAAAGCCTCCAGGTCCTTTCCACACAGCTCCTGGCCAGCACCCTCCATGGCTGGGACCTCATCCTGCACCCACCAGCTCTCCACTGCTCAGGTAAGTCTGGCTGGCTCCTGTCGGGCACTGTGAGTGTCGCTGCTGCGCCTCGAGGTTAAGCTCTGTGTGGTTCATCTGTGGTCAGGTCCATAGGGAGATGGGGCAGGCGCTTTGCCCATGGTGGTTGCTCCCATGGGAGCCTGGTGGTACACACCTTTGTGGGGTTGACTGGTGTGATCCTGGTTTGTATCCCAGCTGGGAAGGCTCTTCTCCAGGCAAGGGGGGTTCTAAAGCAATACAGGGATGCTGCAGGGGTGGTTTGTGGATCCAGTGGTCCAGTGCCTTGGAGGGGTTCCTGCTGGCAATGCTTGTGGCTCTGTTCTTCCAAGTCTTGCTACAGCTGGAGTTTGTTTCTCTTGCTTTTGTTCCCTGGAATGCATCCTGCTAACAAAGGCTGAAATTCCCACAGGAAAGCATTCCTGGTTCCAGGACCTCCTGAGAAAGGCCTGAAAACACCTCTGAAAGCTCAAAAGACAGAGGCAAACAGGCAGACGTTAGTTAAACATGCTGTGATCTCTGGGACAGGAGCGGAGAGCCTTGTTTGTTGGTCTCTAGACAATGAGTTGGCAAGTCTGAGCTGCTGCTTTCTTGTTCTGGTGCTGCTGGATGGTTTCTCTGATGGTTTGGGGGGATTTTCCCTTTTTTAAGGCCTCTGGCTTGTTTCTGAGGGACTTGAGTTAAGACTTGCAGCTTGTGTTGGATTCTGTATCAGCAACGTGGCGCTGTAGCTGGTACCTGGCAGAGGTGAGAGCATCTCCAGGCCCTTCTCCCCCTGGGCCATGTGGAATGCTGGAGCTGTGTGACTCGATGGGTGGGAAGGGTCAGCTGGTCCTGCTCTGGCTTTGCTGCGGGGACACTGAAGCCCCTGGTTGTATCCCCAGAGCATCGTCCAGGATTCGAGGCAGGTCTGTGGGCTGGGGTGTGAAATGTCAGTGCTGAAGCAAACCCTCTCCCCCTTCCCAGGAGAGGAGCAGTTATTCATGTCAGAGATGACAAACGCTCCCTAATGCTGCAGTAAAGAGAAGAGTCAATACTGCAGGCGCTGAAGGAACGAGCTCAGGGCTCTCCTGGCCAGGCTGAAGCAATTTGCTGCTCAGAAATGGTCGTGGGGAACAGTGTTGAGAGCAGAGCTCTGCAGAGGGCACAAAGTGCAGCCGTCCTCAGGGTCAGGCCTTGTGCTGAGTCCAGGGGAGCTTGCAGTGGGCCTGAGGCCAACGGGTGCCTGCTTATCCTGGGTGCCACAGCAGCCCCCTGGCAGAGCTGAGAGGGGAGGATGTGTGGGGACCGCCGGCTCCGTGCTCCTCTTCCCATCTGTTTGCTGTGCTGGGTCTTTGCTTTCTGCCTTTGGTTGTTGTGGATGTGCTCCCAAAGCTGCTACAGACTCCTCTGGGGAGCGTGCTCCAGAGCCATCAGCACACAAGGGATGAGTGGTTTGGCTTTGAAATGGGAAGACAGGGAAGCAGGAGGGGACAGATCAGGGCTGACAGAGGATGCCTGGACTGAGCCCTCACGGATTCCTGCTCGCAGCTGGTGTTATCCTCTTGGGTGAGCACAGGGTGGAAGCTGTCGGGTGTTAAATCCACATAATAATCCGTGTACCCAAAGCTGTGAGCAGGCCTGGCTGCTTGTGCAGCACCCAGCACGGCCGGGGCCCAACACACCGGTAACTTCCCAAGGGTTTCAGGCACAGTATCTCCGAGCGTGGCTGTGGAGGTCCTGGGCTTACCCTTGCTCAACAACCCCAGATCAAACACGTTTAATCCACGAGCACAGCCTTGTTCCAAGGTGCAGCTCTGCCTCCTCCACACAGCTGGAATTCGGGCTGCTCCCATGATCTGAGCCAGCTCTCAGGGCTGATGAGCTCTAATCAGCCTGTCCCTGCCTGCTGTGATGCTGCCTTTGGAGGGGTGACAGCAGCATCACAGCCCATCTCCCTTCCATGGGCACCAACAGTGTGCCCAGTGCTCTGGCCAGGCTTAAGGAACACCAGGACCTTGCAACCCCCCTGCCCCCAGGAGCAGTGTCCTTGCTGTTGTAGTCAGTCTCTGCTGATGCAGGCACATCACACCACCGAGCCTCAGTCTGTGACCAAGCTGTTGAGGTTAATACACTGAGTAAACTTACGAGGGGTTAACAAGCAATTGTAAAACGCATGGGCAGCATTGCGAGCGTTCACAGACCGTCAGGGCATACGTTATAGTTAGGACTTGTAAAACACATGTTGGGCTGAGCTCCTAAACGTCTAGCAGAGCTCTGGATTCCTCCCTGCTCTGCAAGCCAAAGCCTGGCTCCTGGTTTGCTGTTCTCCCGGCACCAAAGGAGCTGGATAACCGGGTGGTGAGGTTTTTGGAAGGATCCATCCGAGGATGCTCCTTGGCTCTCCCATGCGCAGGGGAGGCAGCTCCCGCAGAGCCTGCCCACGGGCACACTGCACGTGCCCTGCTCCCTGCCACGCAGCCGCCTCTTCCTCGCTGCTGCGGAGCAGGATTGGGATCAGGCAGAGCTGCTTCCTCTCTGCTGCACAGCTGGGTCCTGCCGGCAAAGTCTCTGCCATAGGGATTGCTCCCAGCCAGCGTGCGGGAGATGGGAGCAACCTGGAGCACACTGGTCTTCATAACCCCTGTGTGATACAGCCGGGGACAAGGTCCCCTCTGCAACAGGGTTTTATGCAAGAGAAACAAACCATCGTTCTCGTTAAAGCAGTGTCTGTCGTATGGGAGCTGCTGGCTCCAATGTGCTTGGGGGGAGCAGCGGGGGCACAGGGCTCCCAGTACAACGTGGCCATCTGTATCGTACTTAAAACCTCCGGTGGGGTGCCTGAAACACCCTTTACAAACCAGGATGAAGCACGGAGGAGGCAGGAACGGGATCCTGCAGTTGTGTGTGGCGTCGGTTCTGTGCTCAGCTGAACACCAAGAGCTGGTTTCAAAGCCTGAGTGGAGATACTGGCTGGTCTGAGAGCTACAGCTTATTTTGGTGCCAGCTGATGGCATCTGGATTGCAGCTGGAGTTTACAAAAGCTCCCCTGCTCCCTGTGTCTGTGTGTGGCACAGGGGACACGGAGCAACCTGCTCTAGTGGAAGGTGTCCCTGCCCATGGCAGGGGCTTGGAACTGGATGAGCTTTAAGGTCCTTTCCAACCAAACCCATTCCATGAACCTATGCTTCAAATGCAGCCTGACTTCCCAAGGCGGGTCTCTCATAAACCTGACTGTGACACAGCCCCTGCTGGAGGAATCCCCTGTGGATTCCAGGCAGGAGCTGCCCACACTTCCCAAGGCAAGGCAGCAGTTCAGCACAGGGCAGTAAAAGCGGGAATCAAGAACTGAAGGGAAAGCAGCAGGAAAGCAGGATGGGAGTGGGCTGGTCGTAAGGAATGAGGTCACCTCTGAGCACATCCATGGGGTTGCTTTAGGTAACAGGAAGAGAGGCCAATTTTCATCAATTAGTTGGAAATCAAGTTTACG